>NC_134787.1:993776-1141276 GCF_046742065.1 Oratosquilla oratoria
TTTATTTCATTATCATGATCTGGCTTAAATGATTATACTCTTCAACTTCTTCAAGACTCTCACCATCGATTATAATCTCTTCAGTCTGAATTTTCGTATTGATCATTTCTTTGGTTTTACTCTTATTCATTTTTAAACCTACTTTGAGACTTTCCTTGTTCAGATCACTCAGCATATCTTGCAAGTCTTCTGCTCTTTCTGAAATAAGAATAATGTCATCTGCAAATCTTGGGTGGTTCAAATATTCGCCATTAATCTTCAAACCTTTCTCTTCACAACTTAATCTTCTGAAAATCTCTTTCAAGCAACCTGTAAATAATTTTATTGAAATTGTATCGCCTTGCCGTACTCCTTTCTCGATCTTGATCTTTTCTGTATCTTTATGTAGTCGAATTATAGCGGTACCTTTCCCATAAATCTTTTCTAAAACTCTTACGATCTGTTCGTTTGTACCCTGCTTGCGTAACGAGTTTAGTATTACTATTTGTTCTACAGAGTCAAAGGCCTTCTCGTATTCTACAAAAGTTAAACACAGAGGTATATTGTATTCTGTTCCTTTCTCGATTAGTTGGTTGATCGCCTGCAAATGGTATAGAGTCGAATATCCACTCCTAAAGCCTGCCTGTTCTCTCGTTTGATTTCCATCGAAAACTTGACTTAGTCTATTTGTAAGGATCTTGGAGAATATATACATTTGATAGCAAGCTAATCAGTCGATAGTTACTACGGTCTTTCTGGTCTCCTTTTTATGAAGCAAAATCACTATAGCATTGCACCAGGATTCAGGAACGCTTTCTTGACGTAAACACTGGGTGCACAACTGAATTAATTTACAATGAACTTCTTTCCCTGTGTTTTTCAAAAGATCTATCGATATACCATCTTCCCAGGTGCTTTTTCTCGTTTCATATTTTTAGAGCAAATTCTACTTCTTCCTTTGTAATCTCTGGTACACTACTAACGTCTACAGATGAATTTACTGACTCAACTACGGTCTTCGACGAGTAAAGCTCTTGGTAAAATTCTACTCTTTTTACCATTCTGTCTCTGCATTTAATGATTTCTCCATTTCTATCTTTCAAACATATCATTTGCTGTCTTCCTAAAGCATGTCTGCGCTCGGTCCTTTTAATAATTTTACCTTTCCGAATAGTTTCCTCTATTTCATCCATGTTTCTCTTTCTTTTCTCTAACCTCTGCCTTTTGTTGATAAGCTTGTTTATTTCTACTCTTTCTACTTCGTCTCTCCTGCTTTTAATCTGCATGGTCCTTCTTCATTTGATTAGGTCATTTGTAGCTTTGGAGTCCTCGTGACAAGTGACAAGTGATAGTGACTTAAGACGTGCTAGCGGAGGTTCGAGTCCTTAGTTGTACCACGTTTCAATTTCTGCATGTATGCCTCCTCGAGGTTCTCGATGTTGATGGCTTAGAATTAAAGTGAATTGTGGTTGATAAATGTAAATCTGTTCACTGGGACCCATTCAGTGTTGTACAAATACTTTCCCGCGTTGTATACTTACCAATTGTACTATCATGGTGGAGATGGGTTGAACGCAAAATTTCGTGTACGTGTAACTCGAGCATACAAATATATAAGGAAAGTTGCGCTCAACTTATATCTCTGTTGATGGCGCAATCGGTCATGTCACTATCACTTGTCACGTGTTAGTGGAGGTTCGAGTCCTTAGCTGTACCACGTTTCAATTTCTGTATGTATGCCTCCTCGAGGTTCTCAATGTTGATGGCTTAGAATTAAAGTAAATTGTGGTTGATAAATGTATATATATATCAAACAAATGAATAAGTGGAACGTATGTGATGACCTAAAGGTTGTGTCAATTTAGCTCAGAATGCAACTAACTGGGCCAAGAAAAATAACTGTTTAAAAAAAGTGTGGCCAAAACAAATACCACTGGCTCCAGGGATGAAGAATACCATTACCCTCTAGTTTATATTCTAACTAAACCTAATCTTCCTTAAACCTTTTATTTTTCTTTCTAAATAGATGAATTTTACTTTTCTGTTTATCATACAGTGGAATGAACCTATTCAACATTTTTTTTCCAAACACTGAATTCCTAACTATTTTCAATACATATTTGGCCGATGGCTTCTTAGGGGTAAACTCTTGATATACTACTTTATTTCTTCCCATACTTCGCTTTTATCTGTTTAACTTTCATCATGCATGATGTATTTGGCAGTATTTTCCTACACAACGAAACTCATTGAAATCGTTTCTACCCTCTGTGAGATCGACGCATAGCGATTCGCTTTTTTTTCAGATCTCCAGTTTCTTCCAATAAATCGAATATTGCAGCTGACAATCCTAGTCATGACTAGAGCCCCACTATGTAGTTGCTTTCCTCTTATTACAACATTTATATAAAAAAGGAAGAGTTAGAACAGAGGACAAAAGAAAACAATGTCAGAGTAGAATTTGACAAAAAACAATGTAAGAATACAATACATATACTACAAATGTAAAAAAAAAAAAATAGCCTCACACAGTAATGGAAAAAAGTGGGAGACAAACTGAAGTATCAAGTAACAGTTATGAACAATGACAACTGACATGAGTACATGAAAACCAGTCGTAAATATCTGCACAAATGGCGTGCTACACTGACTTTTTTCTAGTCAACACCACACATTTGTGTCCAGCTTTAGGGGCGTCACCAGAGCGAATTGGCTACTGTCACGACCACGTACCCTGAACACAATATAGTCTAAAGTAGTTAACCCCACATGATCCTGTTCACCTCAGGTAGACGACGGTAAATGAAATCAAGGAACAAGAAGGCAAAGGAGATGCAAACAGCAACAGACCTATTGGTCCTTGCGGGTTTGACTGTGAACTGAAAGGGAGTGTAAAAAGTGGAAACAGCAAAGAACAAATGACTTAAAGGACCTTTCGCTACAAGGGCGTACTCTCAACCTGGCTCAGGCTCGACAATTCTATTCAGCTCAAAGGACGACTCATGAGGAAATGAAAAGTTAACAAGTAATGACGTCAAGATTTCATGAAAGGTACGCCCGCCCGCCCGAGAAAGGAGCGGGAACCGATGATTTTGATTATGTTTTCGCTTTTCATCTTACAGAGTCCTTTAGATCGAATAATGGCGAGGAAATCTTACGAATCATATTTCTACACGCCACCTGAGCAAGGGGAAAAATGTGACAAAAGTTTGACATCACGAAGGGAAAGAGAAATCACTCATTCTAATGAAGAGGCTCCGTCATCAAGGAACGAAATGTGATAAAAACCAACCTTTTATGGCGACTCCGCACTTTTCCTCGGTCCCTGAAAAGAGAGACAGGGACATTAGTTTGGGGAGAAAAAAAGAGCAAAAAGAAGAAGAAAAAAAATGGCAAGACAATTTCTCAATACTGACCGCAGTGGCGAAAAAGAGGTGTAAACAAAATAAATGTTTGTTAGTTGCCGCCACAATTTCCAACCTCTCCCCCATTTCTTCAGTGTGCTGTGCGTGCGTGCGTGCGAGAGCTAGCGCGCACGCGTGTGTATTTACCTAATTGTATTTACCTTAATGTAGTACACAGGAAAGGCGAAACGCTCGTGAGGGCCTGTGCCTTATTCTTCAATTATATGTGTGCGGGTTTGTGTGTGTGTGTGTGTGTGTGTGTGTGTGTGTGTGTGTGTGTGTGTGCGCGTGTGTGTGTGCGTGCGTTTGTGCCTATGGTTATGTGCATGTGTGTGCGTGCATGTGTGCGTGCATTTGTGTGTGTGTGTGTGTGTGTGTGTGTGTGTGTGTGTGTGTGTGTGTGTGTGTGTGTGCATTTGTGTTCATGTGTATGTGTGCTGTGCGTCTGAGTGTACACACACAATATATATATATATATATACATATATATATATATATATAATATACATATATATATATATATATACATACATACATATGGCCTGTAAATATCTTTGTAGACATGTATTATTAAAGATCAGGGCTAAATAAGTTTCAACGATCTTCTTAGACTTTTTTTTCAATTCGTTTTATGTTCTTTTTTGTTACATGATTAATCACAAATCTACCGAGATCCACAGTATATTGACACAAATGATAAAAATACAAAGGCGAGCTTTCTGTTGTTACATGCAACCATCTTCATGCTGAATAACTGACAGGAACAGGTCAAATATGCTAAAGGATTATGAGTGACAGTGGGCTTCTATGGTTCGAACTGTGTGAGTAACTGGGGTGGAACCAGGGGAGTTTAAGGTCACAGCGAAGGACTGGGTGAAGGTGGGCGGGGAACTGGGAAAGGTCAGAGTTAGTTGTTGTTACATGCAAATAACGTCCGGGGCTGTGTGGTTGTGGGGTTTTGTCGTGGTGCGACGGAATCTTTGTTAAGGAGGAAGCTCCCTAAGGTGGCAAATAAACGGAACAGCTGGAGGGTTCTTTTCAGAAGCAACAAGAATATGCAGTGTCAAGTTAAATGAAATCGCCTGCCGTTACTCAGAATAAGACCGACAATGTGCCTCTGAGGCGAGGTGGTTTGGTGCACCAGCTCATGAGCGGCCGTGAGGCATCTGTCAGCGCTGATAAGCCAAGTTCTGTACTGTGTTTCCATTACGCCGTCGTGTGGTCTCACTTCAGTGATAAATTCTCGGCAATCTTTATCGAACTGGATTGTTGACTTTTTACTTAAATGTTTGTATCTTGTTTATTATTTCCATTTGGTTTTATTTCATTTCTTTTTCGTTTATTCAGTACCGCGATTTTTTTTTTGTCGATTTTCTTTGTTTCGTTTTGTTTTTCTTTGTGAGCTGAATGAACTGATATGATTTTTTTTTTTCAGGAATAGCTATTGTTCTTACTGACCCCACGTTCGCAACCGAGGAGGTGGTACAGGGATGAATGGAATAGCCTGACCACAGGAGCCAGACAGTGCCATAAGTAACGGCTAAAGTTATTCTAGATAGTCTGAGGGTTTGTCATGGAGATGATAAACATCTTGGCGATAGACATCAGCGTGTTGGGCGAACAACAAGGGTTGATGGAGACAGGTTTGCATCTAACACGATACAAAGTCATCCCCTACCATCACGGCCTACTCCAACACTCACCTCGGAAAGACTACGTTACGAAAGAGAAATTACTTTTGGCAGCACAGACGAAACAGCTCAAGGTGAAGGCGGTTTTTTTTTTTTTTTTTGTCACTGACACCTTGAACGGGGATGAGACCCTTCCTTCAGTGGCGCACAATTTACTCTGGATAACGAAAGACGACTTTAACCTTTTCGTTGCGCAAGAGGTTTCCTTCCCTCTCTGTAAAACCGCCTAACGACAGCCAGAATAAAAACAGAATTGTCAGTATCCATAAAAGGGTTAGTTTAGCTAAGAGGAGTTTGAAAGGGACTTGATTAGAGACCCATTTTCCTCTGAGTCTTAAACCCTTTTAGCTGGATGAAGTAGTCCCTCTCTAGGCTGATAATATGCAAAGGGTATCGACGGATTGAAATGGTATTTGTTGTCTAAATTACATTTTTTTGTTAACTGGTTACAAGGACAACTACATACATCAATCAATCAATCAATCAAATCAGCCATCCTGAGTCCACTGCTGAACAAAGGCCTCCTTCATAGCATTCCATGATTCACACGACCGCGCCATCCTCTGCCACGTCACTCCTGCAAACTTCTCAATCTCGTCTCTCCACCTTCTGTCTGGTCTCCCTCTTCCACGCTTCCCATCTCGCGGCGTCCACTCAGTAACACACTTGCTCCATCGCTCATCAGTCATTCGCACTAACTTACCTGCCCAATTCCACTTTCTCTCTTTTACTGCTTCCACAATATCTTTCACTCTAGTCTGCTCTCTCACCCAACTTGCTCTCTTTCGGTCTCTCAGCGTTATTCCCATCATTGATCTCTCCATTCTCCTCTGTGCTGTCCTTAGTTTTGTTTCTATTGTCTTCGTTAGTTTACGTACATACTGGCGCAGAATTTGAGGCAAATTGGCATTGGGGAAGCCAGTGCAGGACCACTGACTCTACTCATACATGCATTTATGTTCGTGACTAGACTCATTAATGGAACTGTCTGGTGAAGGCCTTATGGTTTCCTGTACTCTTCTACATTCTTATGTTCTTATCCATCTCATCGCTGCGGTAGCTTGTTTTGCAGATTTTCATTCTCCTTAAATGACGATTCCATTCAGCAAGGAGAGAAGATCGATCGAAAGACCGTTAGGCCCCAACCCCGCCTTCCTGCAGCTGATTAACATTGCATGGTATTGGACAGAACGCACCGTGGCAAAAGGGTTGTTCCAACGGTGAGGTTGGCGAGTGCTGGCCGGCCGGCCGGCCGACCCGAAACGGTCAGGCCCACTTGGGTCGAGACTTATCGTTGGTCATTTGGAGCAAACGGCAGAGATAAGAACGACACACGCTCCCTTATGCAGCAAGAGGAGGGGGGGAGGAGGAGGAGGAGGAGGAGGAGGAGGAGGAGGAGGAGGAGGAGGAGGAGGAGGAACCGTCCACTAACGCACTCGGCGGGCTGCCATCAATCCTCCTCCGCGCACACGTCGTCGACTCCTGCGTGTGACGTCACTCAACCCCCACATAAGATAAATACCAAAAGGGCATCCCCTCTTATGTGGATGTCGTCTTCTTTAACCATTCTTTACTTCTTTTTTTTTTTTTGGGGGGGGGGGGAGGGAGGAGTTCTGGCAATGGCCTATTTCTTTTGGTTAAGCCCCGTCAAGTTTCCCTACGTAACGGGGAGGAATAGAGCTGGACAAAAGGAAAATAGAGTCTATCCTTTCAAGGTGATGATACACACCAGGATGTGCTGATTTGAGACCAGAGTCGTCACCTTTGCTCTATCTGCTTGGATCTTCACGGCAAGAAGTTGGATCTGAGGAGAATATATCAAAATGTGTGAATTCTCTTTTATCAGTTCAGACACATTATTTTAACGATGTATTACCCACACTTATATATATATATATATATATATATATATATATATATATATATATACATATATACGCAGAAACCTTGCTTGATTTTATGCGACAAAACCACATAAGAAATAACAACGAAATGACGCTCAGTTCTTTGTATATTACATCTTCAGACAAAACGCATCAAAAGTATCTTTTGGTAGGAACAAGTTTTTATACATCAGTCAAGGTACCTAAGAAAGGCCGAGACACAGGTCCCAATCATAATCCCCCCCTCCCCGCAAGTCTCCGAGTTCCTGTCAATCAGGAAAAGCTAGTTTCATGAATAACTCAGCTAACAGTTTGTCACATTTCAATTGTTCTCCATAGAAATGGGTATTTTTCTGATATATACCTGAAATCAGACATGATTCAATTATATTTCTTTCAAGTTGATATTTTGTCCCTGCCAATACCTTAGCACCAGCCCAACGTGCTGATCAAAAGTGTCATTGTGTTGGAAAAGGCCACTACTTAACCGCGCTGTTTTAACACTATATTTAAGATATGATATCCTAGTTCTCAGTTATTTCCCCATTTGACCGATGTCGAACATATCACAATTGGTAAAAGAGAGTGTACCACTGAGTATCAAACCAGAAACTGATCCGTGAGATTCAGTCTAGACCTGTTACCAGTACAATTCTTGAACGTCAACCCTGGCCATATGGGAATGGGGGATATTTCCCTCATTTTGATTAAACTCACAGGGTTGTCTCTACAAGAGACAACCACTCGTGGAGACGAAGGGAACGCCCACATTGCCTTGGGTATATCGACAGAACCTGCCGAGAACTCTGGAATAAGAAAGTGGTTGCGTGGTAGCTTGCTCGGACAACTTGTGGGAATTGGCGACGGCAAATGCAAACGCTTCCAATTGATGATGATGATGATGATGACCCGGCTATTTCAATCGTCTCAGTATCACCCCCTCGGTAACTGCAGGATCGTGTGCCCTTCTCGCTCAAATGTCAGTATAATTACTTTCCTCGTTCGCAAAACGAATGCATAATAGTAACAGTGAGGCCATCTGTTGTTTACGTTTGAAAACATGGTTGATTTTCTCGGGTTTTTTCGGTCTAAGCTCGTTGAAGTCCAGAGTTCAAATAAATAATTTTGTTCTAGATAATGCCTGGCAATACCATTTACCTTAAAGGAAATTATATCGCCTCTTGGGATGAAGATGAGAAAGGAGATCCCCCTAACACTGATTGAGATCCACTTGAATTTAGGGTCTGTCACTCAGATGAGCACACTCGACTGCTTTAATAAGCTACATAAAGTCCGTTGTCGTCATGTGGGGATTAATTCAATGTAGTGATTAGGGAGTTCGCATTGTTCAAGGTCGCGTGTTTCCGTCTCTCGACGAAAGTTTGTTAATGATTTGAGGATTAGTTCCCATGCATGTGTCGTTATGTAAGTTTGGCTCCATTTACACCAAACAAATTTAGTCGAACAGTCAAGAAGATCTATAACTCGCCTTAAGTTGGCAATTTATTTCACTTGGACATTCACCTTCTGTTGTGCAACTGTTAGTAAATCCAAGTCATGCTGACTCTCCCGGTGTGAAGGGTTCCTTAAAGATACATATTTCAATACTTCAGTAGCACATGACAAGGTTCATTCAGCATAATATTTACTAAAACTGGTAACAGAGTCAAACGTCAAATTAAATTAAATAACTGAAGCAATTGAGCAAGTAATATAATGATAATATCATAATGATGTTCGAGTTTTAATGAATAGTACCCCGCTACCCTACAATATCCAAAAAAGTTCCTCGGGAACCTTTCATCGACCTCCCTAAGTGAAATGTTGGGCTAACCGGCTAGTTTCTTTCTGGAGGAAAATTGTAGACCAGGGAGTGGGCAACCCTTGGCACGCGTGCAAAACCTGGCACACTAGCAACTTTTTTCCGGCACGCGAAACCCAAAGCTCGCCTAAAAAATAGAATAAAACAAAATTAATCTCCAGCCTTTGTATGACCACTGGGAACCCCATACTTCGCTGGATTGGGACCTTCCTGGGAGGTGAAGGGAGGGAGGGAGGGGGCCCACACTTGTACTATGTAAGTCTATAATTTTACACCGTTGGCACGTGAGAAGAGAAAATTTGATATAAAAAATTTGGCTGATTTTGGCATCGACACTTAAAAAGGTTCCCCTTTCCTATTCCAGACCTTTAAAGTGAAACCCAAATGTATGATTTTGGTTTGCTCCTTACACAGAAATCGTGGATCGAGATAATTAAGATCTCCTTGAGTCACAGAATGTGGCTTACTTGTAGAACATTTTGTTTCAAATGACGGATCTATCTTGGGGTCAGTATCACATCACTAGACTCACCGTCACTCAGTGTTACTGTCATTGTTTCTGGAAGGTTCTGGTGTGGGTTGTTTCTGACTTCAACAGACTCGATCCGCTCACCGATTTAGTGCTAAATAACCGCAGTCTCAGCCAGGGAGATGGAAACAAAAGTTGGCGGGAGCCAAAATAAAGTGGCATCCGTTACGGAAGGGGTTACTCAACATAAGAATGGGGGAGACTGCAAGAGACCACAAGGCCTATACTAGGCAGTTCCATGCCTATTAACACCTCGTATCATCCCCATCCACAAAGTTATCTCATCTTCTCTTAAAACAACCAACTGTTTCAGCGCCCACGGCCTACATGGTTACTAAGTTTATTCCATTCCTTAACTACTCTACTGATAAACCAGTTCTGGCCTATTTCCTTTTTAAAGGTAAGCTATACATTTTTAAAAGTAAGCTCTACCTTTTTAAAGGTAAGCTATCCGAGGGGTTGCTTGCCAAGGGAATGGATACAGCAGATTGGCGGCAGCCAGAGTAAAAGGATGAGTGCCATCCACGATAGAGGTTGAGTGAAATAAGTTACAACTCCCTCGATGCCACGGGGGTGGATGGGCTACAACAGCCTGGAGGGAGAGAGAGCGAGTGGAAACGTGCCACTCGCTACGGCAGGGCTTGGATACATCTCTCAGACCTCGCCGTCGTCGCCGCCGCCGCCGCCGCCGACGCCTCCAGTTCAAAGCTTTCGTCTGGATGACTTCCACCCCCTTAGCCTTCGTTCCGAGGAGCCAAAATTGGGCTTTGATCGATCGAGACTCGTTTTGGCTCATGTCTACCCTCAGCTAAATAAGATAGCTTTGGCATTAGCCAGGATAATAATCTACAAAGTGTTCTACCGCTGCAAAAGAGTTAAATACAATCTTCTGGAGCACATCTTTTGTTCCAAAACGTCATCTAGAAACCCATTCGGGTTACTACCTAATCTCATTTTCGTCCACAGATTACATACAGGTTTTCTTTTTACCCTAAGTCTATACAGTTGCGGACAAATGGATTTGACACAATAGTGAGCAGTGCCGTAAAGGCGGCGACTTTCCATTTTGCCAAAACTGCAATTCGCCAAATTGAGTTTCACCAGACCGCCCTTAGGTTGGGTATTTCATTAAACGTCCTTAGATTAAGCTAATAGACTGTCTCGGATTATGTTAGGTTAGGTTAGGTCAAGTTACGTTAAATTACTTTAAGTTATATTACGTTTCATTAAATCAGGTCAGAGAATTTGGTGAAATGGGAATTTGGCAAAAGGCAATATGGCGAAATTCCATTTGATGAAATGAGAATGATTCGTTATACTAGTGGTCTGTGGCAACTCTGACGTATTCGGTTGATCATCTGTAATATTACTGCCAAGTAAATGTGCTTGCTCATCTGCTACCAGAGCTGTGATACCGTTTATGTCGGAGCTTACGTAAACACCCTCGAACCCCAGCTGTGCCATTGTCATACGCCATCAACTACACGGAGAACACCTCGGGGACAGAAGTTCTCAGACACTTTTTGCTGCAGTGCAGAGGTATCAGACAAAAATAATAATAACAAACAACTAAATAAATAAAAACAAATGAACAAAGAAATGGATAAACATAAATCAATAAAACAGCAAGTCGGTAAACGACGGGACAAAGTGATCGCTTTGCATTTGTAACTAAGACTTATCTGCTTGCGCCCTTTCAGTAATCAACTTAAAACACATTTGAATACCAATAGGCTCTACATGCAAAGAGCATCGTTATCTTGACGATGTCATCGCCCCCAGGAGAACGCTCTCTCTCGCGCCGCTCTGCTCCGCTCCGCTCCATCACCTTCAAACGCACTCTCCTCGGGAGCTCTCACCTTCAAAACCTAGTGCGCTCGATGCAAGGCAGCCCCCAAGTCCACCACAGTGTCGCTCCTCAAATCCCTCTCCTTCAGCCACTCTTTCGTTGAAGCTTGTCATCTTTAGCCCTTTCACTGCGGGAGGAAGGGACGCGGGGGTTCTACCATCACCCGAATGAAAATGGCGGTCGTCTTGAGCTAGAATGAAGGTGAATAGAGTCCGGAGAACGCAGTGAAAGGCTTAAACCGGTGGTTCTCAATCCGGAGGGGGGGTGAGGGTGTTTATGGACCCCAACGGATCCATGACAAATTATACATTTCTATAAAATGTAGTCTCGTGATGTAGGTTAAGCATATCACAAAAATCTATTAAATAGAAGATAATTATGACTGTCAACTTTGCAATAAAGCAAAGGGTTTCTCTTCATAAGTATTATTTTATCATTATTATTTTTGTACCTTTTTGGCGGGTTGAGATCAGGGAGAAAAATGAAGGGAGCCTCACGAATGTTAAGAATTCATGAAGGGGAGAATGGGGTGAAAAAGGTTGAGAACCGCTGGACTAAGCAGTGGCTGCGGAGGGATTTTCCCTAAAGTAAATAAAATCGTCTGACGGCAGCTAGAATAGGGACACCAATAGTAAAACCTAACGAAAGGGTTAACTATAATAGATTTAACTCTTTAGCCGCGAAGGGATGTGGCTTCCCTTGGCCATATCTCATCGCTCGGTGGCAGCCAGAAGAAGCATGTGGAGAGACACCGCCCCCAACTGAGTAAAGTGAGCTTTACCCGGTGATGAGGGTGAGATGAGTCTTTCTTTGGAGGAAAAAAGAACGGTCCGGCGGCAACCAAAATGAACATATGAAACGCCAAGTCAATTTCATGTAAGTGATAACTAGTATTAAGACTGTCTTGATTTAACCACTTCGACTCGACTTCGGCGTCCTTACTTCCCAGACTCTGTTCTGGCCAACATCAACATACCTCATACAGATGAGGGTGAAGTGGAGCCCGGCATGAAGGAGGTGCTCAGGTTGTCTCGCTTGACCCCTACAACCCAAAACCCTTTGGGCAGATTTTGTTTGCGGCACGATTTTCCATTTATTTATCTATCTTTATTTATTTATTTTAAATTATTTGTTTATTCATTTACAGTTGGGGCCTGATGGCGGGGTAGAACTCCGGGGGTATCACGCCATGCAATCCCCGTGGAAATGTTGGTATCACAAAGGGCCGCCGCCATGTCCCCTAACGGCTCTGCAGGCTTTGCAAAATGAAGTTTGTTTCATGCTTAGCCCCTCCGTATCGGATGATACATTTTATCCTCAGCTGCCACCAAGCTGTTCAACTGATCTCCGTGTTGCCCCGATCGGTGGCACCGGGATTATTGCCCATCTGGGCTAAGGACTCCCGTGCCGGGCGGCACTTTTCTTTCGGTACAAGCTGCCGTCAGGCTATTTTAACTCATATCCCTGGCATCACCACCGTAGTGAGAGGGTCTAAAGGGAAATGTGGTTCTTGGAGTCCCTTCGGACGAGAAAGCGACTTCAGGAAACACGTTTCAACTACTGTATATACTCGTTCCACACACTCAGCCTCTCTGTATCACATGGTGCCTCTCCTTGAACACGAACTATCAACGACGTGAAGGATAAACGGGGGAAGGGGAGGAGTTCGTACGAGATTCCTACGGGAGGTGTGAGATGCTCACTACATGCCACAAATCCTAACGTTTCTATGTACACTTGACCCTCCATTTCCCGGACCTCAGTTTCCCGGATATCGGATTTCCCGGACAGTGCATTCAAGAGGAGGTACAAGAGAAAATATCTGGATGAGGTAGTGGTGGTGATTGAGACTGAGGCTGGCCTCGAAGAAGATACAAGAAGGAAGAGTACACTGGACAATATAAAGTTGTAAAACAGTGTCCGCTCAGCCATTTACAACATATCTGATGCTTGGGGAGACATGAAGCATTCCACACTTTCCAACGCATGGAAGAACCTCAAAAAGGACGAAGATATTGATTTTGATTATGTGGGGGGATTTGAAGCAACAGACTTTCACCAACTATTCCATACGGCTGGGGAGGAAGCAGTTACGGTAAATGACGTCCGTGATTGGACTGAAGAAAGTGAAGCTTCAGAGGGGGGGGGGGTGAAGTATTGTCCGACGAAGAGATAGTGGTCGCAGTGATGGGTGAGCAGAGCGGGGAGGACATTGGTGAGGAGAGTTATGTTGAGGAGGCACCCAACGTTAAGATGTCTGTGATCAGAGACTGTGCAGATACGCTACTTAAGTTTGTAGCAGACAGCAGTGACCCTGACATCCAGGAGCATTACAACCGGCTCCACCTTCTTCGTACAAAAATTACTGATTTTTGAAAATCACGCACAGCCGAGCGTAATGTAAGCCCGTCTGTCACCGCCGGTTCTCCTGAACCAGGTCCCAGTAGTGCGAGCCAGTCAGCCACCGCTGATTCATCTACTGTCCAACACGACTCCAGTGGTGCTACAGATTCACCGATGGGTGTCGTGTTTGACCTCGAGTAATTTTAGCTATTCGGGTCCCCACTGTACCATCACGGTATACACCTACATCCTATCTACACTACCGTAAGTACACACTGCAGTATATATAGTACAGTATGTTGTTATTATCTTATTATCTGTTATTATCTTATTATCTTAAACCATGTTTTTGTATGATACTTATGTTGGTACAGTTGGTTAATATTGAGTGTTGAAGAGAGTGTGGTAAAAGTCCGGAGGTGAATAATGAATAATGGTGATTGCCGGACCGTGCATGGCAAAGGTCCTGGAATGGGCATTCACTCCGGACATTTTCAATTCCCAATCATTTACGGTTTCCGGACAGGTGCTCCCCCCCCCCTTATTAGTCCGGGAAATGGAGGGTCAAGTATATACAACTCGTGGTCATCTTCCTTTGGGGGATTTTGGTGAGACCTACTGTGCGCTGTTGTACTCAACGCATTACAAGCACCTGACACTGTCTGGCACAAATATATGACTTCCAAGGTGCCGCCTTGCGGTATTTATTCCTTCCTTCCTCATTTCTGATTTTCTTTTTCGTTGTTATTCGGCTGTTGCTGCAAACAGTTAGTCACTATTCTTTCCCTATAATCTCTGACGTCCCACGGGGTTCTATTTTATCTCCTCAATTTTTTTCTGTTCATAACTCACACTTGACCACGTAGCTTTCCCTATGCACACTTTCGTGATGACAGTACTTTATGTTATTCTCCAAATTTCCGTCACAATTTACGTTCCATAATTCTACAAGGATCGCTACAAAACACTGACTTTAGACCTTTCTCTCATATCTGATTGGGTCAAAGAAATCAAAGGATTACAAAGGATTACAAAGGCAAAAGCATGCCGACAGGAGACCTTTGATCCATATCTAGGTCGGATGCAAAAAAAAAAAAAAAAAAAAAAAAAAAAAAAAAAAAAAAAATCATATTGATGATAAATTAAAACTATAACAATGTAAATAACAATTAAAATACATAAATAAATGCATTGGTATAGTTGAATAACAAACAAACAGGTAAATAGTAAATGATAATAAATTGACATATAACTAATAATAAATGAAAATCAGACAGACAAATTATAACAAAACAAAAACAAATAATATAACATTAAATTATAATAATTACAGCATCTTACTTAGGTATTTATCTAAATGATTCTTAAAGCTTCGAACGGAACTACATTGCACTACCTGTGCAGGAAGTTTATTCCATTCATTAACTACACGGTTGGCAAAGTTGTTTCTACCTACTTCCAAATTGGGGAATCTATTTCCGGACAGTTTGAGACCATTGTTTCTTGTCTGATTCTCATTCAATGTGAAAATTTGGTCACTTTTGATGTTGTCAATTCCCTTTAAAATCTTAAAGACCTGTATCAAGTCACCTCTGAGTCTACGCTTTTTTTAGGGAAAACAGATTCATGTGCTTAAGTCGATTTTCGTATGATTTATTTTTTGATATTTGGAATCAGTTTTGTGGCTCGCCGTTGTACTTTTTCCAGTCTGTCAATGTCTTTAATGAGATTCGGTGACCATACGGAAACAGCATATTCCAAATGTGGACGAACTAACGATTTATATAGCTTGTTAATGAGTGATGGACTTTTGAAATCAAAAGATCGCGCAATCAATCCCCAGAATCTTATTTGCTTTCTCAGAGGCTGAAATACACTGCTTGGATGATTTGAGGTCGTAACTTATAATTACGCCGAGATCCTTTTCACTATCCACTTTTGTTAACAAATTTCCAATAACTTGTAATCGTACTTACTGTTATTTTTACCTATGTGCATAACCTTGCATTTACTTGTATTAAATTTCCTTAGGCACTTTTCAGACCATTGCTGTAATTGATCTAAATCTTCTTGAATATCTAATTTGTTTTGAGTGATCATTTGCCACTCCGTACAGTTTTGTATCATCAGCAAATTTGGAAACAGTAGATTTTAGTCCATGGTCTATATCATTTATATATACTATGAATAGAAGTGGCCCAAGAACGGAACCCTGAGGAACTCCACTTGCAACACTTTTCCATCCAGAAGCCCCTCCATTCAAAACAACTCTCTGTTTTCGACCTTTCAACCAATTACCAGTCCAACCTAATAGGCCACCACTTATTCCATGCAAAGCCAATTCAGTAAGTAGTCCCTCGTGTGGGACGGCATCAAAAGCTTTTGCAAAGTCCAGATATACCAAATCTATATTGTCTCTTTTGTCACAATTCGAGACAACTGTGTTGTAGAATTCGAGTAAGTTAGCCACGCAAGAACGCTTCCGTCCGAAACCATGCTGGCTATCATTTATCAAACGGTTACTCCCCAAATGACATTCGATAGCATCTCTGATGATAGTTTCCATTATTTTTCCCACGATCGAAGTCAAACTAATAGGCCTATAGTTATTTGGTTTCTTTTTGTCACCTTTTTTGAATATGGGAGTAACGTTAGCTAGCTTCCATTCTCTTGGGACATCTCCGGATATGATGGATTTCTTGAAAATAATTTCTAATGGAACAACAATCTCATTTTTCATTTCCTTTAAGATTCTTGGGATGCCAACCGTCAGGCCCTGGTGTTTTATTAACTTTGAGTTTGTCTATACACCTTTTAATTGTTTCTTTTGTTATATTCACCGTAGTAAGTTTACCCCAGACTTTTCACAGGTTTCAGTTTGGAATTCACTTTGAGGTGTTTTCGTTTACGAATACCGAGCTAAAATAATTGTTTAAGAGATTACACATTCCTTCATTTGAATATTCAAGTTGACCGTCAGCAGATAATAGTGGACCAATGTGATTCCTAACAACCTTTTTATCTCTAATGTAACTATAGAATTCTTTGGGATTCTCTTTGGATTTCTCAGCGATGTTCATTTCGTATTGTCGTTTTCTTTTTCTTATTGTCTTTTTTAAATCTCTCTGTATTGATACATAACTTTCATAGTCATTAGATGCACCCGAGCACTTATATTTCTTATAAGCCTGTCTCTTTTTAGCAATACTTTTTTCAGTTTCTGTGTCTTTTAATGCCAAAATTAAGTTTCTACATTTTCCCACTTTACACAACCTTCCATAATATCCCCTTCTCTTCGACAGCACATATCTTTTAACTTCCGACACTCCGTATTTTCGGTTTGTCATTAGCTAGTAAATTCAACTAGAAAAATCATATATGTTTTTGCTAGAGCAGTTTCAATAAAATCAGGTGTTCTGCATGATCTTCCAAATGTCTTAAAAATATAAGAATGGGGGAGACTGCATGTCCATTACCTCCTGTTATCCCTATCGATAAAGTGACCTCATCTTCTCTTAAAACAACCAATTGCTTCAGCGCTCACTAACTACATGGTTACTAAGTCTAACCCATTCGTTAACCACTCTACTGGTAAACCAGTTCTTTCTTACTTCCTTAAACCTAATTTTTCCTAGTTCTAAGTCAACTGTTGACATTACACGTGAGACTTATTTCCCTTTGTATGGAGTGCGGATCTCATATTTGGGGTGATTCACCTCTGTACTTTTGAGTAAGGTGGAGTCCAAAATACTTCTTTTCTTTCTGACAGCCTTCAGCCACTCCCTGCCCACCGCGGGATATTTCTGTTTTTTTTTATGTAACTGTGTACCCTCTCTAGTAGATCCATCAGCTCCAGATTTCCTAAAATGGCAAACCCTTTTAGTTTATGTAATTACCTTTTACAAGAATCAACCAGTCCGTTCTGCCTTTCTCTCCTTTCACTGGAAGACCCTGACTCTCCCTTTCGCATGGCACTTTCCCACCTGTGTGGTGGTGGATTATCAAATACTCCCTCTCCAACACCGACAATTGGCTTCGCATTGGTACCCTCCCTGTTTTCTTTCTTGAACAGCCTGTTTGCTTTATTACCGTTCTTTGGTATATGTAGATAAGAAAAGAACACTAAGGGGCAATGAATGTTCACTCAACCGAGCAAACGAGCTGCTACCGAGACCGTCACTTGTGGCCTCAGTGCTCACATTTCCAGGGCAAGGAATATCTTGCCCCTTCCCTCAAGAGCGAGGCCCACGTCAATTAGCCCCTTCGTTTTTATTTTCATTCTATCTGCCACCAAACTATTTACTTCATCTCCACTCCCTCGGTAGCAAAAGCGTTGAATTCAAGATGTTGAGCGTGTAACAAGGGACGCTGATTCGGGCCGTGATAAAAGTGTCACAAAATGGATATCCTGGGGTTGCGTGCTTTACATGCAACCCGTGCTGCCTCAAACCGCGAAGACTTCGACGTTTTCTTGGAACATTTTCTGTCCCTCCATAAGACTATCAGCTCTCAGACGCCCAGGAGGGTGTGGTGGCCCAAGTCTGCCGTCAACGCTTGAAACCCCGTGTGAGAATTAAGGATGCTGGTTGGCGAAAACTACCCGAATTATCACGTTTGAGAAAGACTCTAAGGAACTACAGGTTGAGAATGAACATTCAGTTATCTTCTTAACCTTAGCATTATCATTACCAGCATTATTTTCAACACTACGAATAGTAGTATCAACAATATTAATATTTACAAACAGTACTAAAGAAGCAATGCAGCAAGACAATGCATCTGCTGTAGTTTTGCTGCGCTGCTTCTGACCTAGGCAATGGACGGGGGCCAGGAATTCTTCATCCACAAGGATTTAAGAGATTTCTGAAAGAGAACAAAATGGATGTTGGGTGGGAGTGGGATGGGTGGAGGCTGGGTGCAGCATTATGCCTTGGCTGGATACCTCCCCTGTGAGATGTAAGTAGCCTTTTAGTATGTAGAGTTGTAGGCTACGAGCAAAAGCTCTCTGGGTCTCCCGTTCCCCGTAAGGAGATCATTTTTAGGTAGTAATTTAGTATCACCCCTACGGACCCGAGTCATGCAATATTTTTTCCGATAGGAAAATTACCTTAACTAAATATATATAGGGAGTGGGTGCGGGATGGGGGGGGGGTGAGGGAGTACGTGTGAAAAATAATTTGCCGCAGCCCGAAGGGATTTCTCCTCGTCTTCTCTATTTCTCCATGAGGGGACGGAGAAGGGGAGGGGTCGTCGATCAAATGAAGCGGCCTTGCTGTGGATGTGCCGTGTCTTGCGACACTACTTCTGACCCAGAGCAGTGGACAAGATGCAGGGATGACCCGTCATCCAGGAGGTGCCAAGATAAAAGGGAGGAAAGGGGGTGGAGGGGAGTGGAGTATGATAGGGATGGAATGGGTGGGAGTGGTTTTTATGCCTTTGTTTTTGGCTACCTCCCTTTTAAGGGGAAAAATACTTTGGTTTACATATACTATATATATATATATATATATATATATATATATATATATATATATATATACATACATATATATATATATATATATATACATACATATATATATATATATACACATATATATAATACATATATATACATATATATACATACATATATATATGCATACATACATATATATACATATATATATGCATACATATATATATATATATATATATATGTATACATATATATATATATATATATATATATATATATATATATATATATCAAATCAGCCATCCTGAGTCCTGCTGAACAAAGGCCTCCTTCATAGCATTCCATGAATCACACGACCCCGCCATCCTCTGCCACGTCACTCCTGCAAAATTCTCAATCTCAGCTCTCCACCTTCTGTCTGGTCTCCCTCTTCCACGCTTCCCATCTCACGGCGTCAACTCAGTAACACATTTGCTCCATCGCTCATCAGTCGTTCGCACTAACTTACCTGCCCATTTCCACTTCCTCTCTTTTACCGCTTCCACAGTATCTTCCTCTCTTTTACCGCTTCCACAGTATCTTCCACTCTAGTCTGCTCTCTCACCCAACTTGCTCTCTTTCGATCTCTCAGCGTTATTCCCATCATTGATCTCTCCATTCTCCTCTGTGCTGTCCTTAGTTTTGTTTCCATTGCCTTCGTCAATTTCCAAGTCTCACTTCCATAGATTATTGCTGGTAGAATGCATTGATTGTAAACTTTACGTTTCAAACATAAAGGTAGAGAGCCTCTCAGGATCTTATTATACTTACCAAACACTTCTAAAAAGCATACATATATATCAATATCTATATGTGTATATATATATATATATATATATATATATATATATATACATATATATATACATATATATATATATGTATATATATATATATATATATATAGATATATAATTTTTTTAACTTCATGCCGTCTTCCTTTAATATACCCTTTACTGTCACCTCAAGGACTCCACTTCTTTGGAGCGTTTTTGTTAAGGATAGAAGCGCTGGTTACCGTTGACAGAAAAAATATGCAACAAAATCTGGCGCCTCTCGATTTCCCCGTCATCCTTTGGTCGAGCTCGTCCCGCTCCGCCACAAAGCGGCACTTGCGCGGTGAACTTTCGAGCTCCGGGGCCGTCCCGACGGAGGACCCGACGGAGGACCCGAAGACCTCTCTGACGCAGGAAGAAACGAGAGCACGTCCGACTGTTTTCCCGAAGAGCAATTTCCGGATGTGATTCATCTCCCCTCCCCTTCCCCGCTTTTCTTTGGACGGACTGGGTTTATTTGTGGGCACACACATGAAGGACTTCTGGATTCCACTCTCAAACCCGTTACAAATGTTGTTTTGAATAACGCCATTTACCATTCCGTCTCGTGACTTCTGGGTCTTAAACCATTGGCTTCCAGTTGCCATATTAACAATCATGTTCTGGCTGACATTATAATGAGGAAGAGGCTGTCTTTGTCATTATTAACGCCATTTCGACACAAGCGTCTCAGGATTGTCCTCGGCCGATACATAATCCCTTCCCAATTAGTTAACTCAGCTTACTTTAACCAGCTCCTTGCCATGGATGTCTGCTGAAACTTGCCCCCATCGCATCGCAACCTAACAGCTGGAGCAGGAGCGGGTGACGACTGGCTACCATTTCTGAGCCAATTTTTCCGTCACGCCTTTGAAGTTCCTCTGCCTTTTCAGGGGCCGATGCCCCCTAACCCTCACCCTCCTCACCCCCCCCAGTCCTCTTTGATCTCCCATACACTCACCCACTCGCTCACTCACTCACTTCAGGTTATATTGAAGACGGCGACGGCGGTGGGGGGCGGGGGCAAAGGAGGAGGAGAATGAGAGGAAGAGGAGTACGAGGAGAAGGAAAAGAAGGAGGAGGAGGAGGAAGAGGAGATGGGGGAAAGGAGTAGCAGTAGAAGGAAAATGAGGAGGAAGAGGGGGAGGAGAATTAAAAGAAGAAAAAGGAGGAGAAGGTAAAGGAAGAGGAGGAGGAGGAGAGCGACGAAAAGGAGTAAGAGGTGGAGAAGGTGAAAGAGGATTGTGGGTAGAGGAGAATTAAAGAGGAGAAGGAGGAGAATACAACAGAGGAGGAGGTGGAGGAGGAGGAGGAGGAGGAGGAGGAGGAGGAAGAGGAGGAATGCGGGTAGAGGACATCTTTATGGAATGGGGAGAATCTTCCGTGGACTTCCGTCCCTCCTCCTCCAATTTAACTACCCGATGCGGATGGGGATAAGACCAAGGTTTACCAAACGCCTGGTTATCCTTGCCGGTCAGCCTCTTCTGCTTCTGACTTTCCTTTACTCTCTCCTCTCTTTTAGAAGGGACTGCAATTTCAGATTCCCGTGCTGAATGTCTTCACTTTAGGTCAGCGTCAATCCCTTACATCCAATTCGATTTCTTTACAAAAGATGACACTCATTTCTTTTTACTCTGGCCGTCACGTGACAAAATTTCATTTAGCGCCGCGATAACCGTCATTAGCAACGGGGTTACAGCTTATTGCGGTTAAACCTTACCCTTTAGGGTGACATTTCCCTTTTGTTTTCGATGCCCCGACTCCCAGTTCCTTTGGTGGCAACGGGGCTGAATGCGCCCGACAGCAACAGAGCAGCAGCACAACAGTCGGTTGTTTTGAGAAAAGATTAGATAACTTTATGAATAAGGATTACAGGTGATAAGGGGCATGGAACTACCTAGTGTAGGCCTAATGGTCTCTTGCAGTCTCCTCCATTCTTATGTTCTTATTTTCTTACAAAAGCGAGACGCGGAAATAAAGAAACGGCCGCCGCCCTGACACGCCCGAGGTCGCGCGGTCCATCACTTCATAGAGAAAACACTTCGAGTCCAATTTGTGCTGTGAACGTCGGACGGGTCGAGTCGGTTGGGCGGAATTCCAGGAAGCTGTGGGCAAGCGGAAGTGGCGGAGACTGATGGAAATGTCGCGCATTGCTCGAGGCCCTGGGATCTGCAGAATGCAGTCGTACATGACCGTAAAACAAAGTATATATCTTATCTTTTACAATATTTTTTCAATAGCTATTTTCCTACTAGGGGAAATGGACTTTAGGTATATGTATGCAATAATGGATAGTTTCTTTTTCGGAAAAATAATGAGAATATATCAATAACAAATGACAAATACCAGTATTAAATACTATTGCAAAGATTATGTTAGTGATTAATGAAATAATCAACCCATCCATTGCACCAGGTCTCCCAAGTACCGGGCAACAGCCACCGATTTGGCCCACTCATCACCCAAGGAACAAATACCGTGTTGTTGTCTGGGTTACCTATGCAGAGGCAGATGAAGTGCTCGGTGTATTTATGCCTTTTTTTTTTTTTTTTTTCTTCCTTCAGTTTCTCAGGTGAATCTTATTGGGAGGTGACCTGAGGGGAAGTCACGAATGGTTTCCCAAGTTGTTTGCGTTTGGAGGGAGGGAGAGAGAACACATCGTTAGGTCAGGGGAAGTTGTTGGTTAAGTTGAGGAGGTTGTGTGGTGGGGCTCTTGCTGGAATTTAATGTTTAGGATGGGGAGTCGTTCTAGTTTCCTCATTACTCGCTTCTGCTGCTTCTGTGCTGAGCCAAGTTGGTTGCCGTGCATTCATGTTACCTACCAGTAGGTAGTTTGTTAGTAAGTTGAAAGCTTGAGGTTGAGAGAGGTTGATGCTGTGGATGCTACAGAAATATTTGTAATGCGGTTCTCTTTATCTGTGTCTGGATTGTAATTGTTTCAGTTTTGCTGTCTCTTGGTGTTTGTTTGTTTTCTTTTGTGTTGTTGCAGAGGAGTATGATGTGTAATACTGTGAGTCCACCCTTGTGTTGCTTCTTGTCTTTTATAACTGTAGTGTACTCAGTGGATATAGGTATCATGGATTGTGGTGTTAGTTAAGTTTAATGTTTTAGTGTTATGTGTGTTATGTTTGTGTAGGAACATAAGCAATTCCGTGTATTCATTTGCGATACCGATAACGTTTATTTGTAGTATGTCTCGAGCGTGTCTCATGCTGGCGGGTTTCTGGGCGTGAGTGTTGATGCGTGGTGACTTGCTCCAACTCATTGTGCCCTGGTTTGGGTTGTCAACTGTGGTGCATCTCGGGCGGAGCCATGTGTAACAAGTAGTATACTTGGCGGATATGTTTATTTCTAAAGTTTTGTGCATGCGGAACATGTGTATAAGTCTGGGTTCTATGTCTACGTCTAGGAAGCGTGGGAGGTTAGGCACTGGAATGCTGACCTCCTTATGTGAAAAAGATACAAAAAGAAAAAGGGGGCTAATTGGAAAGCAGGGTTTCTCAACCAGGGGTCTGTGGGACGAGGAATTCAACATGTTACAGTTAATCCTAGCATGGCTTATTTATTTATTCATTTATCTAATAATTCACGTTTACACCATGTGCCTCAATCGAGATGTCAATTTTTTTTCTATTTCTTTCCCTGTATAGTTTCGTCTCTCAGAATGTGGCAATGATTTGCATGATATAATATTTCTAGCACAAAATGCTCAGAAAAAGTGACCATATCCTATCTAACCCTGTATCAAGGGGTCCCCTGAATATATAAACCAATGTAAGGGGTCCACAAGAGCTTGAAATGTTGAGAAACACTGTAACAGAGGACAAAGTGATTTTTTTTACTCGATCCAGAGACCATGTGCCGATCCCTCGGGTTCGCACCTCCTTGCAGTGGTGGGATGGGATGGGGGAGTGGGGAACGATACGGCGTTTGCGATCGAGAAGCGTCGAAGTCTTCTCTGTCGGAGTCTCTTCCTCTCGGTCGTCAGAGGTGCTGCCACTTGCCAGCACATCGTAAAGCACCATTAGTGATAAAAAAGTGAGATCACGATTGATTTTCTATTGGGTTTCCGAGAATAATAAATTTTATACTATTTAATATTTTGCCTTTACGAGGTATATTTCCCAAAGAAAATAATTTCAACAACATAGCGTTTGAAACATAGCAACAGTGCGAGTGGATTTCTGAATTAATAAATTAGATCCGCCACTCAACATTTATTTTCTGTCGGTAATCTATTTCACCTTGTTTAAGGAAATAACTTTCAAAGAGCAATCTTCAGAAACAAATAACAACAGCATTACCTAATTTGAAAAAGTATGAAGCTGATACGTCAATAATTAATGAGCGCGCCAACCCTGTCGTCGTTTCACCCGCCCGCTCCGATCCATCACGCAGACGGCGGGAAGAGCGAGTCGACGACCCTTTGGTCAAATTTAGGTTTAAGAAGGAAATAGACAAAAACTGGCTAACCAAAAGAGTGCTCAACGAATGGAATAGACTTAGTAAAAATGCAAAGAACACTGAACGAATTGGTTGCTTTAAGAGAAGACAACTTTATGAAAAGGGGTGAAAGGTGGTAAAGGATATGGAACTGCCTACTATAGGCCTTATGTTCTCTTGCAGCCTCCTTTATTCTTATGTTCTTATAAGATCTGCCCTTGACGGAGTGGATTAATCGTCGCCTCAAACCCCTACATTGGACAAAAGTGGCCCATCTTCTCGGCTGTGTCGTTTGGATTTTGTTCAGAAATTAAATTACGCTATTACTGTTTCCGACGAGTTGTTACGGGAAGCATATAAAGAATATTTCTCAAGAGGGAAATGGTGAAATGACAACCCTTATTCATATTTGTAATAGTGAAACGCTTATATCAGTAACACAAGAGGATAAAGAAAATAATGTGTACACATTAATAAATATTAGTAAGTAATGTAAATAATAATAATAATGACATATAAAAGGAACAATTTACATTCGTCTCCAAGGAGAGAAAGATTTGAAAGAACCTTCTGGCAACTAAATTTATTACATCGTAAATAACCTGAAATGGAATTTTTGTTTGACATGCAAGTGAAGAAGTTGGTGGTTGGGGTTACCAATTTCTTCACTTCCCCAGGAAGATGAATAGAACAGGATGGAGGTAGTTAAAGAAGTTGCCTCTAATATGGAGGATGGGATAAAATGGTTCCGGAGTGATAAGATATGTAAACGTGATTAATCTTTCTTTTCCACAGGTTAGAAAAACATATCTATATATGTATATATATATATATATAGATATATACTGTATATATAAATATACACATATTTATATATGTATATATATATATATATATATATATATATATATTATATATATATATATATATTGCACTGTCGTGTGATTCATGGAATGCGATGGCGGAGGCCTTTGTTCAGCAGTGGACTCTGGATGCCTGATTTGATCGATTGATTGATTGATACATGTATATATATATATATATATATATATATACACATATACATATATATATATAATATATATATATACATATATATATATATACACATATATACATATACTGTATATACATACATATATATATATATATATATACATATATATATATATACACATATATATATACATACATATATATATATATATATATATATATATATATATATGCGTAATTCCACCCCCAAGAAAGAAGAGCACTAAAAACACTCGAAGAATAAAGATGAAAGAAGAAAATAAAGATACGAACAATTGTAACTCAAGTGATGGTCTCGGCAAGTTTCTTAAACTAAAGAAAGAAAAAAGTTCAAGGAGTAACAGACAGGAGGAAAGATTTATGTCCGAGAGTCTCCCAGCGGACAAAAGTCATCACAAAGTTGTTGGACACAGTAAGAGGATGAGTGAGTGTTTAGAAATATTGGACGACATGGAATTACTGTCTCCACTTTTTCTTCCCTCCTGTGTCACTTTTGCATCCATTTTGTTCACAGCATTTTCAAAGTTCTCCGGCGCAATGCATTTGTAGCGTTCGTCATAGATGAACCTGACCAACGCACCAGCGCAGAAACTGAGGTTCGAGTCCCCTGTTTCCGCGGCCAAAGTTTCCGTCATAAATTGCGCGCGAGCCGGGTAAGGGGGCGGCCTCGGCGGCCTCCCCCGCCCACGTTCAGCCCACGTAAAACAAATGTGGGCACGGCCACGACTGTCGATGCGGCCACGACAACGACTCCGGTCTCCCTTCAACCTGTTGACTCCTGTTCTCGCAGCCGTGCAAATATCAATGTGCACCCAACATACACACACACATATATATGTATATATATATATACATACATTTTACACATACACACATCGATCAATCAGCTATCCTGAGTCCACTGTTGAATAAAGACCTTTATAACATTCCACGACTCACACGACTGCGCCAACATCGGCTATGCCACTTCTCTATCTCGTCTCTCCACCTTCTGTCTGGTCTCCTTCTTCCTTGCTTCACATCTCGCGGCACCCACTCAATAACACACTTGCTCAAACGCTCATCAGTCGTTCGCACTAACTTACCTGCCCAATTCCACTTTCTCTCTTTTACCGCCTCTTCAATATCTTTCACTCTAGTCTGCTCTCATATCCAACTTGCTCTCTCACCCAACTTGCTCTCTCTGCACCATTGATCTCTCCATTCTCCTGTGTTCACTCTACACCGCCCTTCGTCATTTTCCAAGTGTCGCACCCGTAGATTATTGCTCGCAGAACGCACTGATTGTAAACTTTACAGGATTTCATTTTACCTATCCAAACATTTTCCAATCAATTGTATAACGCCTTTTTTATTTCATTATCATGATCTTTGGTTGCTTTCACCATCTGGCCTAAAAAGAGTAATTATACTTTCCAACTTCTTCAAGACTCTCACCATCTAATATAATCTCTTTATTTTGAAGTTTTGTGTTGAACATTACTTTGGTTTTACAATTGTTCATCTTTAAACCTACTTTGAGACTTTCCTTGTTCAGATCAATCAGCTTATCTTTCAGGTCTTTTGCTCTTTCTGAAATGAAAATAACGTCATTCGCAAATCTTTGGTGGTATTCGCCAATAATCTTCAAACCTTTCTTTTCCCAACACAGCTTCCTGAAAATCTCTTTCCAGCAAGCTGTACATAACTTAGGTGAAATTGTATCGCCTTGCAGTACTTCTTTCTCGATATTTATCATTTCTGTATTTTTATGTGGTCGAATTACAACAGTACCCTTCGCATTAACCTTTTCTAGAACCCTTAAGACCTGTTTGTACCATGCTTGCGTAGCGAATTTACCATTGCTATTTTTCTACCAAATCATAATCTACAAGAGCTAAACAAAGAGGTATATTATTTCCTGGCTTTCTCTCGATCAATTGATTCATCACCTACAAATAGTCCAAAGTCGTATATCCGCTTCTAAAGCCAGCCTGTTCTCTTGGTTGGCTTCCATCCAAAACCTAACTTAAACTATTTGTAAGGATCTTGGAGAATACTTATACATTTGATAGCAAGCTTATTGGTTGGTAGTTACTAAGGTCTTTTTGGTCTCCTGTTTCATGAAGCAAAATCACTATAGCATTGCACCACGATTCAGGAACGCTTCTTTGAGTGGTGCAACTGAGCTTATTTACCATGAACTTCTCTCCTTGCGTCTTTCAGAAGACCTATCGATATACCATCTTCCGCAGTTGCTTTTTCTAGTTTCATATTTCTAAAGCAAACTCTACTTCTTCCTCTATTTCATCCATGTTTTCTTTCTTTTCTATGATCTCTGCCTTTTGATAAGCTAGTTTAGTTTTACTCTATTTCGTCTCTCCTACTTTTAATCAACAAAGTCCTTCTTTTAATTAGTCATATGTAACTTTGGAGTCTTTGTTTTCTCTAATACTTTTTGTACTTTCAACTTTCTCTGCTGATTCCCTAATGATAGTCATTAAATCAAAATTCATACCTTCAACTGTGTCCTTGTCATTTCTATTTTTAATTTCTAACTGCAATTTCTTTTTAACATCCTTAATCTTCACAAGGCTTATTTTCTTTTCTAAAACTAATTTATTTCTCTCGGCTCTGAAATTGAGTTTGACTGTGCAACCTACCATTCTATGGTTACTAACTATATCTACTTTATTACTGTATCATTGTTAACGCTCTTGTTCTCATCTCCTAATATGATGACTACCTCGTTCTTTATCATTCCATTTGGACTTCTCCAGGTCCATTTATGACCTACACGCTTTTGGAAGAAAATGTTCCTTATTGTCCTGTTGTAATTCTCTGCAAAATTGACCAACTGATCTCCTCTGTTATTTCTTTCACCTACTCCAAACTTTCCAATACACTACTCATCCCCCATCTTCATCCCCACTTTAGCACTAAAATCGCCCATTACCAACGTTTATCTACTTTTCTTTATTCATTAACTGACTTAAATCACTATAGAGGGGCTCAATTTCATCGTCTGAACTCTGTAAAGTTGGTGCATAGACCTGAATTATTTTTAGAATGTATGTTTTACACAGCCTAATCACAATCCAAGCTACCCTGTCTGATAAACTACTGAATTTGACTACGTTATCGGCAACCTCTCAGCTTCTCGGGAATCCTATTCCAGTAGATCTTTCTTTTTCCTTACCTCTATAGTAGAATAGGTGATGACTATCTTGCAACTGTGTCAACTTTTCCTCCGCACTTTGGGCTTCGCTCAGTCCTGCGATGTCCCACTTGAAGTTGTCTAGTTCCTCCATTAAACTCTCCAGCCTGTGGTCTTCGGAGAGGGTTCTTACGTTGTAATTACAGATCTTTATTTTCTATGCGCTATTTAATGCCCAAGACTTGGATCTGCTTGGACAGTGCTTACTCACATTCGGTGGCACATTGCTCGTAAGCACAAGGCAATGTGGTTGGAACTTTAGATGATGATCCAATAGGAACGCCCGTTTTTGTTTTGGTTGTGCAGTTTATGTTTGCTAAGATGGAATTTTGACAGTAATCTCACCCCCCTACCAACTGCTTTCTGGTGAGAGATTTCTTTGATATCACCTTATTCAGTATATTCGGTGGAGCCCTATATACCTATAAAGTACCCAATGGGACACGCCTACCCCATATATCTATGAGGAATGTCTCTGTTCGCCATCAGAGACGTGCCAGTTAGCAGTGGGTCATTCGACTGTGTGTGCGAGCTGTTCTTTGTCTCATCTTCCTAACAAAACATGTTCGATATATATATATATATATATATATATATATATATATATATATATATATATATATATATATATTAATAACTATAATAATAATAATAATACGAGGGTAGTTCCAAAAGCAATGCCTCCTATTTTATCATTATGCACCAAGGAATCTGTAGGGATTATTTATGGCGTTGTTATAATAACTGAACCTTTGCGCACATAAACTTAATATTTTATCTTTCTGTTGCGAATATTGACGGTGTGACAGTCTAATAAAGTAATCCCTGTCATGGATGTACGTCAGAAGCAGAGATGCATCATTGAATTCCTCTACACAGAAGAAGGGGAACCATTCGACATTCACGGACACTTGGTGAACGTTTACGGAGCCGAGGCAGTTAACGTCAACACTGTTAAGAGATGGGTTCGTTTATTCCAGAGTGGCGACAGAGACGTAAGTGGCAAACCGCGCTCCGGACGGCCATGCACAGGTCCTTGCTAATCGCTGGCGAAAGTGGGGGTGGGGGGCAGGGGTAGGGGGTGGTTATGTGGATAAATGAATTCTGGAGCAAAAATGTTCGCTCGTTTTAATGGTGCCACTCCCAACTTCGTAGCTTTTCAACTTTGTGAGTTACGAGTGAAAAAATAGGAGGCATTATTTTGGAACTACCCTCGTAGTAGTAGTAGTAGTAGTAGTACTAGTAGTAGTAGTAGTAGTAACAATACACTGCAAGGTTACCCAGTAACAATGGCTGAAAGACAGATTCTGAAGACAAGAAAGTGCCCAACTTTTGCCGGAGGGGCAACTCTCCCGACAAACGGACCAAACTGTCTGTTACACCGAAAGTCCTTCAACCGAGAAG
Source organism: Oratosquilla oratoria (assembly GCF_046742065.1). Lineage (NCBI taxonomy): Eukaryota > Metazoa > Arthropoda > Malacostraca > Stomatopoda > Squillidae > Oratosquilla > Oratosquilla oratoria. The sequence continues at coordinate 1,023,667 of NC_134787.1, forward strand.
CGATTTGGGCCCGCCCGCTTCTCGGTGTGAGGAAGACTGTATGCCTTTAATTCAGTAGGAAAATGGCAAGATATCAGCCCTTTCCGCACTAGGTGGCATTCTTCTTTTTATTCTGGCTATCACCAGGCTATAAGATTCATCTCGGTGACATCCCTTCGCTTTCGAAAGGATTATGATCGATATCACTCCCTCGTTTTAGTCGAGGCGCCTTACAATAAACCGTCTCGTTCGCTAATGTCGCCGTCTCACACATATATTACTCCAACAGACGGTTTTATTCAGCTGAGAGAAAAACTATCAAAAGTTCTAACCATTTCCATACGTTTTACAGCTTCAGCACTTCTAATTCCCACTGGCCAATCTTATTCAGCTGAGAGAAAAACTATCAAAAGTTCTAACCATTTCCATACGTTTTACAACTTCAGCACTTCTAATTCCCACTTTATTCAGCTGTGGGGAAAACCCCACCTCTGGTGATTTCGTTCAGTCAAACGAAACTGCGTAGTAAAACATTTTTGATTAACAATCACTATTATTCGCTAGATATATTTTTTTATTAAATCTGACTGTCGGCTAGCGATTTTTTCAGCTGTGGGAGAACTTCCAGCACATCGAAAAGGGTCGAAAACATGTTGAGTCTATTTCGAATAAGCCCTATGCTGCGTTTTACATCAACATTTGAGCTGCCGCCTGACAATTTTATTCTGTTGTAGGTAACCAACTCCGCGACGAAAGTGCACAAATATGTAACTGCCCCAAGACAAAATTATATATACAGTCAAATAGATAGATATATAAATATATAGATGGATACATGAATAAATAAGTAAAACCAAATGTAAAAGTAAAATAATATTTAACATATTCATGCTCTGATGAAACCGTTTCGGCACCGACCCAAATGTGTTTCCGTTGCGCGTACACCTCTGAGTACACCTCAAAATACCTCCCACAGTCGGGAGGAGAGTAATGTCAACGGAGATAATACATATGAATACATACAGGTCAATCTGTAAGAATCTATTGGCCGTTTGGAGTCCACCACTGTTGAACAAATACCTCCCCCAACCTCTTGCATGAGTCGCACGATTGTGCTAACCTCTGCCACATCACTCCAACAAACTTCCTTATCTCTTTCCACCTCTTTCGTCTTCCCTCCTTCTCCCACGCTTTCCATCTCGCGGCGTCCACTCGGTAACACGCTTGGTCCATCGCCCATGATTCTTCCGTGCTAACTTCCCTGCCAATTCCACTTCCTCTCGTTTACTGCCTCCACAATAGCTTCCAATCCAGTCTGCTCTCTTCCTGTCTTTCAGAGTTTTTCCCAGAATTACTTCCTCCCTCTCTGACCATTCATTACCTTTGTCTCCATCGCCTCCATCGGCTCCCAAGTCACATACAGAAACTGGGATTACAGAGATAGTTAACTTTGCGTTTCAAACACACAGGTATATATAACGGCCTCTCACAATACTCCTATAATTACCAAACCTTTTCCAACCAATTGTCATACATTTTTTCAATATGATTTTCACTCTTTAACTTTTATCACGTGACCAACGCCTTTAACTTGAAGATTCTCACCATCGATTATAATTCCTTTACTTTGAACTTTCTAGGTCAACATTGGTTGAAAATCATATTCATCTGCAAACCTACTTTGAGATTTTCCTTGCTGAGATCACTCAGCATGTCATTCCATTCTTCTGCTGTTTCTCAAGCATGATTGATGTTGCTGGCACATTTCAGGCGATTTAGATATTCCTCATTAATATTTAAACTTTTCTTTTTCCGACTAAATTCAATGAAAATCACGGCAAGACGTGTTGTAAATGGCGTGGGTGATGGGCGTCCTCCTTTGCCTTTGAACTGAATCAGAGCCATGCTTTCCGGCTAAATCGAACTGTGTATTTTTGCGCGCTGTCTGCCTATAGGCCATGGTGCACGCACAGAGACGTCGACTATTATCAGTACATGCAAAGCCACATCCGGGCTTTGCCTTGGCATCAAGATCGTTTCCTGCGAATGGCCTTAAAAGGGCAAAGTCGAGGTCACACCTATTTCAAGGGCTACTGCTCGAAGCTGGCTACACAGGGATAAATATTGAGACCTGCGGATTTGCGTTTGGGACCATATGACCTGATGGCGGGCGAGGATGGATTTGCCTGGCACCCCCACGCCCCCATCCTTCCCGCACCTACTGTAAACGTTTCTTTTCAAAACGAGAAAAAGCTGTTCATAGGATAGGACTTAGGAGAGAAAAAAATCGTAATTTTCTCATTCTAACAATAATAATAATAATGACAATAATAATAATAACAATAATAATAATAATAATAACAGCAATAATGATAATAATTATAATAACAACTATGACGATAACGACAATAATAATAATCATAATGATAAATAATAACTATAGCAATAATAGTATTTTCAACAAGAATGCTATTATTATCATAATCATTATTATCATTATTAATAATAATAATAATAATAATAATAATAATAATAATAATAATAACAACAACAATAATAATAATATCTAATAACAAAATAATATTTTCCAAAAAGAATGCTAATAATGATAATAATAATAATGATAAAAAGTATTAGTAGTATTAGTAGTAATAATAGTAGGAGTACCACCAACAACAGCATTAATAACAATAACACCAATAATAAGACCAACAACAAATAATAAGCGATGAGGTCAGGCAGGTCCTCCTCCTGCTGTGAAGAGTCAGCAGCCGACAATCAACTAATCTTCAACAAAAACAAAATCTCCACAGTTTCTGTCCCTGGCATTGCGGCGAACCGACGACTCCCCCCCACCCCCCACCCCCGATGTCCGCAACCCCACTCCCTTCTCACCCCGACCCACACTCCCCCTTCTTTTAGCATGTATCCCCTCACCCACCCACCCACACTCCCACCCACCCACACTCCCATCCACCCAACCAAGCCACTCTATCCCCCCACCCCCATTGCACCCTCCTTTCACGCTGCAGGTTCGGTTGCAATGCACCACACCAACTTGGGGAGAGAGGGAAATTGAGGCAAGGGAGGGGAAGAGAAGGATCAAAGGAAGAGCGAGAGATGGAGGTGTGTGTGTGTGTGTGTGTGTGTGTGTGTGTGTGTGTGTGTGTGTGTGTGTGTGTGTGTGTGTGTGTGTGTGTGTGTGTGTGTGTGGAGAGAGTGGGGAGAGAGAGAGAGAGAGAGAGAGAGAGAGAGAGAGAGAGAGAGAGAGAGAGAGAGAGAGAGAGAGAGAGAGAGAGAGAGAGAGAGAGAAACAGAGAGAGAAAGAGACAGGAGGGGAGAGAGAGAAACAGAGACAGGAGGTGAGAGAGAGCGAGCGAGAGAGGGAGAGAAGGGGAGAGAGCGCGAGCGAGAGAGATACCTTGCTTTAGGCGTTGTAAGGGAAGGGTTCCCCAGGGGGGAAGTTGGGAGCAGGAGGCCTCGGCATACTCGATCCATTCCAAACTTCATGGAGGACGAAGGTAGGAGGGGGGAGGTGGAGGACAGATGAAGACAAGGAAGGAAGGAAGGAAGAAAGGATGGGAGAAAAAAGATGTTTGGATTCCGGCGTACAATATTTTATCTTATTTTTTCTGTCGTATAGGTAAATGACGCCTAGACGAAAGGAAAGGGTGGGATTGTGTGGTGCTTCCGGCGAAAACTTCAGTTAGGTGTATATTATCATCATCATCATAAGTAAGGGAAACATGGGTATAGTATTTTAGAGAGTTTTTGAATGTGGAGGAGGATAGGGAGGGAATGATTGTGGCAGTGGGGGGGGGGCGCTAATAAAGCGACTGTGATGGGAGAAGAAAATGGAAGAGATATAAGAAAAGATGAGATACAAGCAGTTTTGAAAATCACGAGAGCTGGTAAGACACCTGGGTTGGATGAATGTCATACGGAGTGTCTTAAAAAGGGAGGCATTGCTATAGTGGTACATGATCTTTCCTGTCTGAATCCAAAGTGCCTCGGGTTCAGTATACTGTTCTCCTCCAGATATTTTGTCCATCTATCTTTGATGATTCTCTCACAAACTTTAACTATTGTACTCGTTAGGGACACTGGTCTATAATTTGTTGGGTCTTCCTTATTTCCCCCCTTACATATTGGCATTTTTCCAGTCTCCTTGTAGTTTTCTTTCTTTGAATGAGCATTCAGCTATTTTGCATACTTTTCCTGTTAGTTCATCTATACATTCATTTAGTATCCAGTTTGCAACTCCGTCCGGGCCATGTGATTTGCTGACGTCAAGCTTCAATATTTGATTCCTTATTTCATTCTGAGTAATATTTAATTCCTTCATTGAAAGAAATCTTACTTCATTTCTTTGATCACAGTTTTGTAAAAAAAATTTAATACATATTTGACATGTTTGTTCATAATATCTGCCATTTCTCCATCTTCTGTAAATTCTATGTTACTTTGATGTAATTTAAGAATTTCCTGTTTATTTTTTAGTTTGCCGTTTACATATCTATGAAATAATTTGGGTTGATCTTTACATTTGTCTATTATGTCCTTTTCATAATTTCTTTTTTCTTCCCTTCGTATTTTTACATATTCATGTCTTAGTTTGATGTATATTTTCCATTTCTCAGATTTTTCTTCTTTTTTTTCATCTTTTCCAGGCTTTATCTCTTCTGTGTCTAGCCTCACTGCACTTTTTATTATACCAGGGATTTATGTATACCGTTTCCTTTTTTTGTCTAGGTACATACTTGTTTTCTTCTTGCTCCTGCATTTTCTTTTCCCTTTATGTACCATTTCCTCAGTCTCAAGTCCATCATTCTCCAAGAAAACTCCTTTCGTTCTCCATTCTTTTCTATAGCTTCCTGTTTTAGTGTTTTTTCTTTCTGTTTTTCCTCATAACTCAGTTCCTTTTTTATCCATAATTTTTGTAGTTATTACTTTTTGCTAGTCTTCCTGCGTTTGTTAATATTTCTTCCGCTATCCTCTGCGAATTAAGTTTTACTTTGAGAGGTCTACTCTTCTCTTCAGAATATTTCCTCATCCTGTAAATTTCTTCTATTCCCTTTTCAAATCCTTGTCCCTCCTCCTGTATTTCTTTTACTATCTCCCTCACTATATTCTTCCCCTCTTTTTCCTTTTGGAATCTTATTAGTCCATGTTTCTCTTTGATACCATTGATTATAATATACATCTTTTTTTTTCAATTGTGTCTCTTACCCAATCTCTTTTCTCCTTTATTACTTCTATCACAGTGTCCTTTGTACTTTCGTTCATTTGTTCTTTGACTATTCTTTAAATAATATTTTTTTGGTTTTCTTTGTGTTCTTTCATTTGTTTTTTAATTTCCGTTATGTTTTTTTGTATTTCCACCAACTTTGCCTGCCTCTACTAATATCTTCTCATTAATTTCCCTCAACAAAATTTCATTTTTATTGGTGTCATAATTTTTCAATTTTTCATTATCATTTTTACTATAGTTAGTTCCTTTTTCATTTCTTCCATTTCCCTAATGAATAGTGCATTTTCCTTCCTCAATTTACTCACTTCTTTGTATAATTGGTTATGTTCCCTTTTCCAGTCAACAATTTCCCTATTTATTTCAAATATTTCTTGGTTTATTAGTATGCTTTTGAGGTCCATACCTCTCTGTTCTGAATCCAAGGAATAATTCGTCTTCATATCTAGGACTATCAATATTTAAAAAAGAAAAAAAAAAATCTAACCACTCTTACCCATATCTAATATTCTTTTGGTTGTCTCATCGTATGTCGATTTATCATCCTTTTTATCCATTTCCCTTCTTTTTTTTATTCTTACTAAACTTAATCACTTTGCTACATCACGGTTCTACCACTCGCCATCGCCCCCCTTCCGTGTGTGTGTGTGTGTGTGTGTGTATTCACCTTGGTCTTGGTCTTTGGGTCACGTGCTGGACTCGTGATCGACAGCTATTTCCCTCCCGGAAGAGAGCTCAGAGCTCGTATGACCGATCTATGGATAATGCTGTGTGTGTGTGTGTGTGTGTGTGTGTGTGTGTGTGTGTGTGTGTGTGTGTGTGTGTGTGTGTGTGTGTGTGTGTGTGTGTGTGTGTGTGTGTGTGTGTGTGTGACGGCACTTTCCTACGCACTTCGCGTAGTAGCACTCGAGGGAAGTCCTCTGGACCGGGTGACTCGTCCGGGCTCAAGATTAAAGCATATACTTAAAGCATATACTTAAAGCACATACGAGTACTAACGTTCAAGAAACATTTCCCAGAGGCGCGCCTTCGCGAATCGGCCGTGGAGCCGTGCCATCACCTCGTAAAAACACGTTGTTCTATTGGTTTCCGGGTCCTCTCTGCAGTCCAGCAACACACACCTCTTCTCCACGCTTCGCGGTCCACTCGAGCGTTTCCCACCCACCCACCTTCCCATACTCTCGGACAGGCTCCTCTCGGTCGGCGCGGCGCGGCGTCGAGGCGATTCGTCTTCCACTGCGGGCGAACCTATTTTCCCGTTCTCGCCTCGGCGGCCCTTCCGCACATAAAACCACATTTTCCCCTCACTGTCAACACGAAGTGAGGTCCACGTCCCCTCCCATGAATCGCTCTTTGCACGAGTGCCAATGTCTGTCCGCAAAAAGAGACAGACAGAGAGAGAGAGAGAGAGAGAGAGAGAGAGAGAGAGAGAGACAGAGATAGAGAGGGGGGAGAGAAGAAAAGAAAGAGGGAGAAGGGGAGGGGGAGAGAGTAATAGAGAGAGAGAATTAGTCAAGAGGAGAGAATAGAGAAAATGAGGTCGGAGAGGTTGCCGTTGCTAAGAGCACATGAAGAAAATCTCGAATCGAGCACGCAAACCTCCGCATTTTTTTTTTCTCTCGAATCTTGCTTGGCCAATTTCACTTTACATCAACTTCCATGTGCTTGGCTTCCTCCCTGCTGGACGCACGGAGTTCCTTTCTCCACAGCCCTGTTACGAGTCTTGTAATCCCTCCAAGGGAATAAAATGCCAATGGCGGACGTAAAAGAGCAACAACAGGTTTTAGTAGTTTCTCACACTTGCCCACACGTTTATGGAGTTGGCAACACTTATACATAGTAAAAAGGTTTTATGAAATGTGGTATCACTGTTGCTGTATATACACACACACACACACACACACACACACACACACACACACACACACACACACACACGTACACATAAAAATGGTTATGTGGTCCTTGAATTTACACTGGATGTGGGGAAGACAGAAATAAGAAAAGAAATATACAAAGAAGATACAGCTATGCCAAAGTTAAATTTGTAGAACTGAAAAACATTGGTGAAAGAAGTACGAGCCAAGAATGAGTGGAAAACAATAAAAAAAAAGTGCAGTTTAAAACAGATATGGATTTAAAAAACAATGGACGAATACAAAAGAGCCAGAAATAAATTTGTAAAAATTAGAAGTGAAGAGGAAAATTCTTTGAAAATGGTGTAATAGATCACTGAAGAGGAAGTGAAACTGGTCTGCAGATTTATAAATGTCAACGTGAAGCAAAGAGAAGAAATGAAGGGATAGCATATGAAGAAACAAGGAAACTGAAACAGTAAATGGAAAGTTGCAGTCAGCATTCACCTATGAAGAAGATTTCCCCCCCACTTGGGTAAGACCTCAGAGTTCGTAGACAGAAAGATCTATGGGCAATTACGTAAACCCCGTGCAATTAGTTGGGTCTCTACCGAACTCCTACCCTTTGTGATGTATGCTAACATTCAACTTATTCCAAAGGAATGCGTCCGTTCTCAGCCCTCTGAACTACCGCACTAGTTTCCATTTCCAGCTTCCGCATCTATCCTTAAAAAAAAAAAAATAAACATCTCCCCACTGACAAACTTCTCTTTGACCGTCAATATAAATTTCTACTTGAAATCTGATTCTTAACAATCTTCGTTGGAGATTTGGGCGGAACCTTTGTTGTTGAATTAAATATAATAAACACTTAGCCTGGCGGGTTTTTTTTCTAAACTATTATCATACAGCACCTGTGCGTCTCTCTCTGTTTTTCCATTTTCTCAAAGTCACATGTGACTTACTTGACCGCAAATCTTGTGCTGAGGACTACTCTACATTTTTCGACGTCATTCTCCAAACGTGGTTCTCAAACTGAGCTACAACATTCTAGGAGGAACGATGCATAACACCTGACTTCTGACCTTCATATCTAATCGGGAAAATAAAAGAGTGCTCCATGCCACAAGGACTTAATATCTCCATCTCCCACTCGTGTGGGATACTGACGGCAAGTTTCGTGTCCTCAGTAATTTAGGGACTAGTGACATCCCTGCAGACCAGTCACGCATCATTCTTCCATGATTGGAAACAAACTACCACTTTCTTCTGCCACCCTCTTATATCTGCTTTAATACCCAAGGATAGAAACACTGGTTACTGTTGACGAAAGCCAATGACACATTATTCCAGAGAGCTATCCTTTTTCCTTCGATGGCACACAATCTTGTCATTCTGACGCCATTTATATTATAGTCTACCCCTCACAAGTAAACTCGACTGGAAATTTCATATCTCAACGATTGTTAGAAAAGTTTCAATGAAATTAGATGTTCTGTGACGCCTTGAAAATTTCCCAACTCCAGTTCAGCTGGTGACCTACAGGGCAATTATTCGCTTTTGTAAGAAGCACACTTCATAAATTGGGGATGACTCATCTCACTTGGTACTCCAGAACAAAGCAGTCCAGAGCCTTCTGTTTTCTCAACACTAACTTCGGTCTATCGCTGTCCGCCGCAAAACTGCATCTTTATCGCCTTTCTGTCGCTATTTGCGTCGTCACTACTCTTCCGAACTGAGTCGCTGCCTGCCTCTCCACCTTCCTAGACTTTCTGTGCAATTACCCTTATTTCAGAAGTCAAAAGCTCTTTTTCCTTGCACTGGGTGCCTCTGAAACTCTCTCTCCACTGGTGCTTTCCCACTTGCTTACGGACTGAGTTCTGCTAACAAAGAAATTTCAGGATACTTCCTCTATACCGGCATTTGATTCTGAATTGGCCTCTTCCAAGATTTGTTTTCTTTATGGTGCAGCCGTCTGCGGGCTTCTCTCCGCTCTCTGCTCCCCCCTCCACACACACACACACACACACACACACACACACACACACACACACACATACGCATGCGCGCGCACAAAAAACACATGCACACACACATATACAAACGCGCGAGCACGCACATGCACACACAGTACTCAACACAACCCCTGCCCTCCCCCTCCCGTCACATTTAAAGATTCTGTCCCCCCAGGCATGGCATGGCCAACCCAACATGACTTTATTCTCCTCAAGATGGAGATCCTACGGACACCAAAGGATTAAACAAATTCAACTGCCGCAACGCACATGGATCTCATTGTGTGTGTGTGTGTGTGTGTGTGTGTGTGTGTGTGTGTGTGTGTGTGTGTGTGTGTGTGTGTGTGTGTGTGTGTGTGTGTGTGTGTGTGTGTGTGTGTGTGTGTGTGTGTGTGTGTGTGTGTGTGTGTGTGTGTGTGTGTGTGTGTGTGTGTGTGTGTGTGTGTGTGTGTGTGCGCGCGCGTGTGTGTGATTGGTTAAGTTCGTCACGAAAACAAACGGTCGAGGGTGCACGAGATGGGTATGGCTCCGTGCAGCCTAACGGCAACAAAGGACCGGCGACAGCGACCCGAAGCACTTGACCACTGCGATGATGTTCCCTCAGTTGAATGGGTCTGTTTGGGATCAGACGTAATAAAAACCAACGAAGAGCATCTCTGTACGAAAAGGGCGAAATGAGACACTCCTTCGCCCCCCCTCCCTCCAGGGGACATTCATTCAACCGAACAGAATCGTCCGTCATTAGCCGGAATGCATTAGATATATGATTTTACTGCTCCGATGGAGTTCACGATATAGCGCAAGTCTGAAGGTCAAAGGCTGTTTCCTGGGACCTGTGTAGTGAGATCCTTCCTTGTCTTCTTTTGTCTGACATGGTGGAAAGGCACTAGCCCACCCAACACCCTTTACCGCTGACTGGCCCATCAAATCGTGTTCAACTAGCATCGTCTGCATTGGGAAATATTATGTTCAGAACTGTACTGCAAAGATGGCAATCGAACATACAATGGACACCTAATTTGGGGGATATGCAGGGCGAATAAGTCCATCTTCGCCTCGTAACGCGCGCGCGCACACACACACACACACGCACACACACACACACACACACACACACACACGCACGCACGCATGCACGCAAACACCAAAGTAGCATGATCACTAAAGAGGTTGATGGAGGCGCCACAACAGGACAGGAAATAAACGTTACGACTTGCAGTTAATCCCCTCCGTGCCGAGTGGCAATCTTCCTTTTATTTCTCGCGGCAACCCCAGTCTCTCTCGATCAACTCCTCCTCCTCCTCTTGATGGCACCTTCCCTCTTATTTACGGCGGCTAGGCGGTTTCATTTATTTCTGTAGCACTCGCTCGATAGCGGAAGGACTAACACGAGATAGTATGCGACAGCTGCACTGGAAATGGGGCCAGGCGGCGGTCGCTCTTCTCAAGTCGTTCCATGATCGAGAAGCTGGTTCAGCTCGGCAGACTTCGCTCGTCCTTCGGGCTAAACAAAACCGGAAAGCGCTACATACTGTACAACTGTCGTATTGACGAATAACCACCACTTCCTCCTCCTCCTTATTCTTTTTTTATTCTTTCGCAAAACGATACGTCTCCCTCTCACTTTCCTCTTTTCTAAATTCAAACCAGCAGTTCATTAGATGGACGAATTAAACACCATATGAGGACGGAGCCTTTATTTGTATGACGTTTCGCTTATTACAGCGGAGCCTTTATTTGTACGTTTTCGCTTATTAAAAGCTGTAATAAGCGAAACGTCGTACAAATAAAGGCTCCGTCCTCATATGGTGTTTAACTCGTCAGTCTTGTCGGCAACTGCTACTTTCATGAAAAAAAAGTTCATTAGATACCACTCATGTCCGCAATTATCTCCCATAAGCTGAATTAACTTGTCTGGCGACTGCTGCAATAACAACCACCCTTCTCTTTCACATTTAACCTCTTCCGCTGTCAAAGTTCTCTTGAGTTTCCTAAGATGGTTTGACTACAGGAACAATGACGCACCCCCTCTCTCCTGTAAATTGTCACGCCAGCTTTCCATCTTTTTTTCTTAACTTGGTCAAGATTTTATTAATAACAAAGATTACATCAGATAATAGAGTAGTAATTTAGGTGGTCCGTACAACATAAGAATAAAGATAGATTTAATGAGGTTTAAAATTATTGAAAAAACAATGCCAGATTATAGAAAATGGAATACACATGTGAACACCAATTAAAAAAACAAGAAAATGTATATTTTTTAAATATTGTTGGCCTCCACCTCTCACAAACATTCGATATCAGCACTATTAACGTGAATTCCAAATCATGGTTATCTTCTATTCGTTTATCTATGAACTCACTTATATTCAGAACGGTTTGGAATTTAGGTCGGTTATGTACATGTTAGATTAGGTATGTTGGGTTGGAATTGCTAACCACAAATATCAAGGGGAATCGAAATAGAATACTTTTAAATCAGTTTTGATCAAATGCACCAATGGAAATGAACTGTTCATTTCCATGGCCCGGGCATACGTTAACTTCCACAGTGTTTATGGAAAAAAATAATAATAAAGAATAGAAAATAACATAAAATAAAACAAATCAAAACAAACAGATAACAAATAATAATAACAACAACAATAATAATAATAATAATAATAATGATAACAATAATAAAATAATTGATAAATAAATTGAATGGGGCCTCCCGATCAGCCGAGGGTGTCTGAGAGCCCGAGGCCACCTTCAGACAAAGACCAGTTTGGTTTTCCCCTGAACAAAGCCTGTCAGTGGTGTAAACAGTTTGCAAGGATTAATCGAAACAGTCATGAATTCTCCATCCCATGTTCTCAACTAAACACAAACCGTCGCAGCCTCCCTCCCTCCCCCATCTCGCCATAACTTCTGCGCATTCTAATCAAAGATAACCAACACGACCAGGAACGTCGTCAAATTTAGGTCCTTGATTCCGCCTCGACGCTCTCCTCTGTCTAGCTCAGGGAAGATTCCATTCCGCAAAGGTCTACAGTCTCGCTGAACTCGTTGAGGACTGGCACTGGCTTGGAGAACTCACCATCCCGCTCCCACGGAGAGAGAAGTGAGAAACCCCCTGGTAAGGCAGGCCCTGTCAGTTGAGGCAAACCATTTTTTTTTTTTCCGATGTTTGGTTCGCCTCCCCGCCTGGCCAGGGCTGTCAGGAGTCAACGCAAAACGCACACACCGGGGCACGGGAATAATCAAATTCACGACCACCTGCTCATGAATTTGATACGGTCTCCACTGAGTTACAGCGCGGCCAAGTCAAGTAATTCAGTCAGCCCTCCAAATATTGGCCTTGAGGGGCTGACGACTGTACGTATTCCAGTCCAGAAAATTCTGTTCGACTGGGAGAAACCTTCACTGCGCATTGGTTTGAAGACCATCTCGATACAAAAAAGTGTCGTCACCTATGAGAAGCTTACTCTAATGAACACCAGACGACTTCATTCAGCTCGGCAACTAGGAACGGATGACGATGACTTTCTTTTGTCAAAATCTTGCAGCGCAATAGCTGTAGCCATATACTTGCGTTCGAGCCTCCATTTTTACGCTCGGGCAGTCAGGGAGGTATGTGTGTGAGTTTGTGTGTGTGAGTTTGTGTGTGTGCGTGCGTGTGTGTGCGTGTGTGTATGCGATGTGTGTGCTTGTTTGTGTGTGTGTGTGTGTGTGTGTGTGTGTGTGTGTGTGTGTGTGTGTGTGTGTGTGTGTGTGTGTGTGTGTGTGTGTGTGTGTGTGTGTGTGTGTGTGTGTGTGTGTGTGTGTGTGTGTGTGTGCGCGCGTGCGGGGAAGGGGATAGGACTGAGGCCATGGTACGTATGAGGCGTAATCGAAAGCCAACGCACCAGGATGCAGCAGGGCTGGTTCAGATGCAGGAAATGTTACACAAAAATGCATGAATAAAAAATGAATAAACAAACAAGTAAAATATAAGGCAAAACTGTGTATTTATTTGCACGGGGCAGACATGGAATTCCAGGAATACTGACTGTGCAGTTCATGTTAACTTGCTATCCGAAAGAACACCCAAGGTCATGTCCCCCAAAGTCTGCCCGCATTTGCTGAACATGTCGGATTCGACATGACGTCATATCGTCCTCAGACTTTCTGTGATTTCGTCTCAAGGGAGGAAGATGTTGACGTCATTCACAAGCCTTCCTGTACGCAGCGACACTATGTTCATGAAGCTGAAGACAAATGACGTCTACAGGACGCATCATGGCCGATGAACTCCATGCCACACTATATCAAGTCTAGGGACTGATCTGGCCCCATAAATATAACAAAGGAGCCTGGTATTCCTCGCAACATCTACTGTGTGCCACGGTACCGACAGGTCACCTTCCGGTCTTTGGTCACGATTTTTTTTTTTTTTTTTTTTTTTTTAGCCCTCTGCAAGACCACTCAACCCACCCACACACACCTTCCCGGCCACCTGGGTCCAAGCACGTGTCATGCCAAACGTTTGCTCTTTGTCAAACCTCGTGACAGCCTCAACGACGTGTTTGCTCAACGTGTTTGGTCGAAGCAAACAGTGATTTGATTGGCATGATGGGGGCTCTGGGCAGAATTAAACCCCTCCTTACCCACCCACGGGGGCGCCACGGAAATGGACGAAATAGCCTGCAAACAGCCAGCCTGAATAAGGGAAAATTGCCAGGTCAAAGGGGAATCTAGGCGGGTTTAACCCCAACCACTCCCTTGCCGAAAGAGTGCCACGGAGACTGTAAAAGGACATTTACACAGCCAAACGGTTTGTCCAACTCCGCTGTCCAACCTATTTGTCAAGAGGTTTGAAGAGGGATCAGACGGTCAAACCAAACGTACATCCAACTTCAGTGTGACTCGTGCAGTTCTTAGGCAAAGATGCCTCTCGACCAAGACATATTAATTGCTACTGGTTTGGCGGTGGGTGGCATTAAAGGAAAACGAAGGAGGATCGAAGTGGACAAAGGATTGATTGTTGAAGAAAAGACCAAAATTCACACACTAATTTGTTTGTCGATTTGAAATTGGAGCCTGATGACTGGCGTAATTACAAGAGGATGGACGAGGTAGCACATTTAGATCTGTTGTGGCGAGTCACTTCTTCCATGAAAATAAGGACACAAACATGTCCACATTGGAAGAGCTCTCTCGTGACAAATCTTGGTCCAAAACAAACATCACCTCATCAAAATACCAGAGAGAAGATTATAAATGTCATCAGGAGAACTCCCAGACTTCTTTGAGTTTTCAAAATTTGTTATATTCTCTCCCGAAAGCAGTCCGGAGGCAGTTTATTTGCTTCACCATGGCGTCCCGTGTGCAGATCGGCAAAAGGTCCTTTAGTCTCTCCTGACGAGCAGACAACCCCTTATTTCTAGATAACTTATTTGCATATTCCTTCGATTTAACCTCCCATAAGGCTGGATGATCTTAGTAGTTGTGAATACATTCCAATAACACCTCCTTCTCATGTCTCTTTCCATTATTTTCCTCCATGTTCATATTTCCGGCGGATGTCATTGCTATGTCCACTTCGAGGCCTGAATAGCTACTGATGTTTGATGTTTGACGGTCGTTCTCTCAAGCGTTTGTGGATGAGTTAAGCCCCGCCCACAAAAGTCAAGCTCAGCCAGACTGCCTTCAAACCATTTGACCAACGTGATTGACAACCAAATACCCCATTCACATGGTCAAACTTCACTTCAAACATATGTTGGACAAACTGTTTGGCCGTGTAAAAGACATTTTGGAAGGGCCGGAGCAGATACGTTCAAGGAGTTCCCCTCACTATGAGAGAGAGGGGTAGAGAGAGAGAGAGAGAGAGAGAGAGAGAGAGAGAGAGAGAGAGAGAGAGAGAGAGAGAGAGAGAGAGAGAGAGAGAGAGAGAGAGAGAGAGAGAGAGAGAGAGAGAGAGAGAGAGAGAGAGAGAGAGAGAGAGAGAGAGAGAGAGGAAGGGGAGAGAAAAAGGAGGAGAGGAAAAGTGAGAGAGAGAGAGAAATCAGAGAGGGGAATAGAAAGAGAGAGAGGGTAATATGATAGTGAACGAGGAGGAGCGAATGATTCTTTCGCATTTTCTTTGGCTCAGGAATTATGTAGAGTACAAGGTCAGCAGAGGTCGAGACGCGCCCACTCGGAGATTTCCAGGTAGAGGGCGTAAAATGCACACTGCATCACGGCTATAGTTTTAATCCGATTCCACGCGGAATCGTGGAATATTAATGTTCTTTGGTTAAATTGGTGCCAGACAAATAAAGGTACACTCTAGAACACAAAAAATACACAATGCCCGACACACGTATATCATAATCATCATTATCACTATTATTCCTACCGATATTAATCTTCTTGTGTTTCTGGGAACGGAGAGTCAACCAACGAGTTTCACAGACACCTTCTATCTGGCCCTATTCTGTGCCGGTTGCTGAGCTGGGTTCCAGGGTGATGTTGCTCTACGCCCTCAGGTCCCGAACTAAAAATTCTTGGCCGTCATCTCCAGCCATCCCGATGGGAATCAGAGTCCAGGATGGCGCAGGTTGTGTGTTCAAAAAGGAAACGCAAGATTTGGCCGGACCATCGGACTCTTCGCATTGCGGCAAGGCAGGCGTGAGGCGCGTGGCCGTTGGGTCCGCCCTAGAAGTTCATCGTTGGTTGTGTGCTAACAGCTACTGGATGCATTCAATCCTCCTGAGGGCTCTGCTGTAAAAGTCTTTGATCTTGGTCGCCTGAGTTTTATTCTGCAGCCAGGTCCTCCATACAGGAAGACTGACATTATCAAGGTATTATGAATTCATAGTTCTATCCTTAAAAGGGGGTGGTGCCTCCACAAGGGTCTCCTTAATGCATGACGGTAAATGCCAGGCCATCAGTCTCTGGTTTTAGATCGCCCGTTTTGGCGACATTTGAGGGTGGATACAGATTTTTACGGTGTGTCGTCGAAATGGAGGGGTGGAGGACCCGAACCATCTCCAACATGTACGAGTTCGTTCTTAATCCATCCAATACTAAGCCTCAGCTTTCTGTCCTCTTTATCGAACACTATACGGGCGTCTCTGAGTTGTTCGAACACGTTATAGGTATGTATTTTTGGTCCGCAAGTAACACACAAGGAACACGTTCACAGACCTTTGTCATTAGGCGCACGCGCGCGCGCACACACACACACACACATATATATATATATATATATACAAATCATGTAAATACCATAGCAGAGGTCAAATAATGGAGTATTCTAAAAACTAATATTAAAAAGAAAGGTAGCAAGAAGGCCAACGCACGCACCCACCCACGGACGAGGAATATTGTCTAGAAATGCAACCCGATCGACCAGGGGGGTCATAGTTTCAAATGTCTCGACAAGGTCATTACGCAAGACAGTAAGAGTATATAACAAAATAATAAAAGAACATAAGAACACAGGAGACTGCAAGAGACCATAAGGCCTACATTAGTCAATTCCAAGCCCATAAAATTATTCAGCCTTCTCTTAAAACAACCGATAGTTTCAGCGCTCACTACTAGATGGTTACTAAGTCTATTCCATTCGTTAACCACTCTATTTGTAAACCAGTTCTTGCCTATTTCCTTCTCAGACCAGTGGCGAGACCGAGAGTAACCTGGGTGAGACAGAAAACTGAAGTGAAATGTATTGTGGAAACGGTAGAGGAAAGGAAGTGGAACTGGGCAGGTAAGTTAACTGTGTGAACGCCGCAAGATAGGAAGCGTGGAAGATGGAGACCAGACAGCAGGTAAAGAGACAAGACACAGAAATTTGCAGGAGTGACGTGGCAGATGTTGGTGCAGTCGTAAGAGTCGTGGAATGGCATGAGGAAGGCCCTTGTTCAGCAGCGGACTCGAAATGGCTGGATTGATATGAAAGTTTGACGCTATTCCGTCCATTAATGACGCAGCTGAGATGTATCTTCACTGTATGTGTGTGTGTGTGTGTGTGTGTGTGTGTGTGTGTGTGTGTATTATATATATATATATATATATATATATATATATATATATATATATATATATATATTTGTGTGTGTGTGTGTGTGTGTGTGTGTGTGTGTGTGTGTGTGTTCACTTGGTCTTTGGATCACGTGTTGGACTCGTGATCGACAGCTATTTCCCTCCTGGAAGAGAGCTCAGAGCTCGTAGGTCCGATCTATGGGTAATGCTATGACCTTGCACACACACACACACACACACACACCCAACGAGAGTCAGAGTAACGACCCGAGGCACAGCGATACCGAAATAATTTCGGCCCTGGGCAGGATTCGAACTGGTTACTGGGAGCACTTCTGCTTCCCAGTTCAGCGCTCTACCAACTGTGCCACCGAGTCGGTGTGTGTGTGTGTGTGTGTGTGTGTGTGTGTGTGTGTGTGTGTGTGTGTGTGTGTGTGTGTGCGTGAAATTATTCTGTCGTTATTGACACAGCTGAGACGGATCTCCACCGAGGATCCCTGTACCTCACCACGGTTGCTTAATCCTGCTTGGTAAGGTTGTACTCGTTTGGTGAGAGGTGCATGTGCAGGGCGACCCTCACATTGGAGGGAGGGGAGGGGGGCATACTATGCCCTGGGGCGGCAATTCTAATCTGACCATGCCGCCCACAAGGCTGACAAAATAATAATAATAAAACAGGTCAAGGGAGCCCCGAATATTTTACCGTAATATACGATTTTTGCTTTAGAATCAACAAAATATGAAATATTTTCCCCTTATCTTTTCTACAATAGGGATATTAAATACAATTTTTAAAAATCTGCATAATTATTTCGCAAGCCAATAGCTACAATAGGCAGTAAGGAATGGTGGATATGGAGAGTGATGATGGGGGAAGTGTGTGTGTGTGTGGGGGGGGGGGTCACTGAGAACGTCCCGGGGCGGCACTTGGGCTTGTAAGGGCTCTGTGCATGTGAAATGTTTTTTGGTATGTACACACACACACAAACATATATGTGTGTGTGTGCAAAGTAGACCACTTGGAAAAAGAAACTAACGAAGCAGAGCGCTTTTGTATATTACATTTTCAGTGCAAAAAGTACATAGTTTAATAGAAATACATAGATTATATATACATGAAAAAGGAACAAGGACAACTTGCATAAGGGTAGAGGTCATTTACCCCCTAGAAGGCGTTAGGTCAGGTCGCAAGGGTCAATGCGTCCACTAATGTATGTATATATACATATATGTATATATATATATACATATATATATATATATATATATATATATACATGCGAATTAAAATCTAGTCGACATGCGAAAATTAGAAGACACTGAAATTTGGATAACTGTTGGCAATATCGAGTCAAACCTCATAAATTGAGGTTGCAGCGCCTACCTGCATTTTCCAGGCTCTACTCCATGAATCAATAGTCCCAAGTTTCCCGTTTTCTATCAACGCTTATGCTACCGTTTTCTACCTCACCATTTTGGGAGTAACACTTATTTATCAATGCATTGCCTCCTCATGAACCTATGTTATCGTTTGTTACTTTCTATCATAGCCAGGGCCAATGCTACGAAACGCGGAACCCAATTGAAAAACTGATGGCGGGGCCCCTACTATACAAAAGAAGAAATTATTGTATGTTTATATTTTCAGCAGTGTGCTCTTTAGAAAAATAAATGTTTCATATACAAAAGTTTTGAAAGACAGTATTTTTAATAAAGTAAGGCAACTGGACAAACTGCTTATATAGAATTTTAGAAAAAGACTTTTCTGGCTTTATTTGCAGCATCTCAAAATATTTTCAAGGTCGATGGTTTTAGCAATCTCATTTTTCTTTAGTTAGCATTGCCAAATTGTTTAATCTTTGGTGAAATTGTTGACCATAAGTATTTTTAATGTTTTAGGTTTGAAAAGCTTCTTTCACCTGATGCGACTATTACAGGCATTGTTAAGTAAATCCTCAAAGCAGTGAAAACTTAAGGAAATACTGTAAATTGATTGTTTACTACCAGGTATTTAAACAGAGCATTAAGTTTAATGACAATGGAAGGAAAAAAGTTTTCAGAGATTCGAGTTTTTCAGCCAACAGACAGCCATCAACGTCTTTAGTTTTTTTTTAGTAATTACCTCTCCATTAGTCCTCTGTTTTGTTGTGGTGCCTGTTAATGATGCTTCAAGGTCTGCTGTGTTTCCTTATTTCCCCCTTCTGTATACTTTGAAAGTTATTTAGAAATCCAAATAATTTTACATGGCTTTTAAATTGTTCAAATCTACACTCCATGCACTGAATAGCTTGGTCTACCACTAAGTTGAGGCACTGAACTCTGTATGTATCTTTTAGATCATCTAAAGGATTATCTTTTGTCTCGTATGAAAACAGTCTTCAGTCTACATAGTTTCTTTTCTTTAAATTGTCTAAACCACAGTGGTTATTTAACAGCTTCAGCCAATCATTTGCACCTACTAGAACATCATTAAAACCCTTTCTATAAATTCTTAGCAATGATAATTTTTTCTAAATGATTCCAAGCCTTCATCAAAATCCTTTGTTTCACCTTGTAGTTCCTTACTTACATAGTTAACTTTAAAAAATACTTCATGCCAAAATATAAAAGAAATTAAAATTTTGTAGTCTTTTACCTATTTTACTAAATATTCAGCTTCTGCTTTTACCTTGGGCTCATCTGTTATCTCTGATATTTCCACAAGTGCATCATATACTTCTCCAACTTGATAACGAATAGCTTTAACATTATCAATCTGACACTGCCATCTTGTATTGCTCAAGGGTTTAACTGATAACCCGGGTACATGTTTTTTTTTTTTTTACAAAATGCCCACCTTTTTGTTGATGCTGAGAACTATGTAGATAGTTTGTAGAATCCCAAAACAATTCATAGCATCTGGACAATACTTGGCTACATCTCTGAGTAAAAGGTTATAAATGTGACATGCACAGGGTAAAAAAAAAATTCTTGAATTATTCTTCAACAGTCGTGCTTGTACTCCAGATATGTGACCTTTCATGTTGCTATCGTTAACATAGCCTTGGCCATGAATGTCTTGCACCTCTAGATTAAATTCCTTCAATCTGTTTAATAATGTTTTATATAAATCTTCTCCTGTGCTACTTTCAACTTGTGCAAAATTTATACACATACATCTGAAGGAGCCAATTTTCAATATCTCATTGAAAACAGCTGTAGCCGTGATGTTTGGTAGTTCATTCTGAGGAATGTCTGTAGAGGAAGGACAGGAGAGGACAGAAGATAGGGGTGAATGGAGAAGGGTTGTGTATAGATGAGGCTGTGATGCACGAGGGAGAGTGGGTGGGGGATGGGGAGTGAGGAAGTATGTATGAGAAAAAATCTGACGCAGCCCGAAGGGATTTCTCCCCATCTTCTCCTTTCCTGCATGAGGGGACAGAGAGGGGGGGTCGCCGATTTAATGAAGCGGCCTTGCTGTGGATGTGCTGTGTCTTGCGACACTGCTTCTGACCCAGGGCAGTGGACAGGATGCAGGGATGACCCGTAATCCAGGAGGTGCCAAGATAGGAGGGTGGAGAGGAATGGAATATATGGGAAATGAAAGTGATTTCTATGCCTTTTTCTTTTTGGCTACCCCCCGCGTAAGGGGGAAAAAGCCTTTGGTATATGTATGTATGTATTTTTTCCTAGATAGTGATTATGAATTTCGTGTGTTCTGATTTTTCGAAGATGTGTATCAAGAACAGGGCCAAACTTTCCAAGCAGCTCCACAAGATATAAAAAGTTACAATTTTCATTTGTTCCTCTAAATCAGTGGTTCTTAACCTGTGGGGAATTCCCCACTGGTGGAGAATGGCGGAGTTGCCAAGTGGGGAATGACCGGTTGGACAGAAGAACCAGTCTTTTTTTTTTTAATCGATGTGTTTTTGTTTCTTTTTGTTTGTTTCTGGTGTCTTCTTGTTGTCACCGATGCTGTGGTGGGAAATGGAGAGTTGGCTCACTAAAAAGTGGAGAATTGGAGAAAAAAGGTTAAGAACCCCTGCTCTAAATGCTAAATTTCAGCAATAAAAACCAATATTGCTACTAACCATTTGAATACTTGCTGCCAGTACTTTGCATGTTCACTGAAGATTTTTTCATGTTCTTTGTTAATTGTCTGTCCACTACAAAGTCTTTGGTGTAACTCCCAGAAACTCCATGTGACTTCCAAATGGTTCTTTGAATTTTCATTCTCACATAACCTTGTACAAAGATTGGACCAGTTCTTGAATCCACCTGTTGATAATGCAATGCTTGTGTTCTTACTAAAGAGTTTGCAATAAAAACAATAAGTTCTATCAGCAGACTGAGGGTATATAATCCATGGTCTTTTAACACTCTCCCAAATTGGAAGTTTCTTCTCCCAGTGAAACTTTGAAGAACACTGTCCATTTTCATTTCTTGGAAAGATTATCACGGAATATTAAGAGGATCTTTCACATGTTAATTACAACTGTATTCGTGAATGATCTATCATTGTATGATGTTTGGGCTTGTTATTTCCCCCCGGTCATAAGTAAGCTTTCTGCTTTGGCACTGTCTTCTGGTGCATTGAGATCGTCTTCAATTTGATTCACAACTGCGTCGTCCTTTTCTAATTTGTTATCAATGTCATTGTATTTATCAATTGTATTTGGGCCCAAGGCTATATCATAATTTTCTGATTAGTTTTTATTTTATTCATCCCTAATACATGGGTGTTTCAAAGATGGAGTGACAAGGTATTTGTTGATAGCACCTCTATATTTTTCATTTTCAGATACCTTAGCCCTAGCCAGTGCTTGTATCTGGTTGCCACTTAAATATTTATGTCTTTTGTCTCGATCTCTGATTGTGCTTACCATGATGTAAGACCTTTTTATAATTAGAAAAGACAATGACAATAATCTGAAATAAAAATGCATTAACAAGAGGGAAGGAAGAAGAAGGGGAAAGAAGGAAGCAAGTTTGAAGGATGAAAGAAGAAAAGAAATTCAATATTAAAAAAAAGTTATAAGAACTATTGTCCAAAAATTTTATTTTTGAGAAATCGCCTTGTAAAGATTTTGTATGCGGCTCGGGTATGGATTAGGGGGCGCATCATTACGCCAGTCGACCAAATTTTCCTTTTTTTCGCGGTACAACTGAACATGATTTTCTCAGAGTGGGCTGTTCTTTCTGTTGTCGGATATTTTTGTCAATAGGGAGTAGGCGACCGACGAAATTACCCGACACTCCAATTCGATTTCGTGAGTAACCCGACATTCTTTTTCCAAAGGATTACAAAGGTGGAGCATGCCGACAGGAGACCTTTTGGTCCACATCTAGGTCGGATGCGAAAAAAAATCATAATAATAAATGAATAAATGAAAATTATAATAATGATTTTTGTGAGGCAACCCGACATATGTTCTTGACTACGGCCCTAAACATCACATAGCATTTATCAATATCCATGGAACACGAAAAATAATCAATATATTCAGAATCAGCTGTTCCACCCACAAGCCATTTTTGATGCATTGTTTACATTCATGACAAGTGACCGTAGGCTAGGTATATTTCCATTTCGAACTGTTCTTATTCTTTATATATCCCAAACACACTATAATACTGTCATATTATTACCATATACTATAGCTTACATGCTCTTTTGTGTTATCATCGGCAATAGTAATTGTAAATTCGAACTATTGCCAAATTAATTTATTATATATATATATATATATATATATATATATACGCAAGCAATCACATCACCGTGATACGAAAATGCAAAATAACCACAGGAGAAAGGAACCTTGTAGACTTTCGTATATTACATCTTCAGACTGAAGATGTGTTATACGAAAGTACTTACTGTCTTCAAGTTTCCCTTCTGGCTATTTTGCGGGCGCGCGCGCACACACACACACACACACACACACTTTCAACGAACGGACGGCTTGAAGAACGCTCTGAAGAAAAGTGCAGATTGTGGATACCAACGCAAAGAGAAGTGCCTTTTTGTATTTGCAGGGGGGGGGGGGAAATTGCTCGTGGGGTAGTGGGAAAGTAAGGAAAGAGGAGAGGGGGAGGGATTGCTGGGGAAATGGAAGGTAATGAGGAGGTGGAGGAAATGGCCCTGACGGGCCGCCGTAAGGTAGACAAACGACCCCAAGACGAGTTGGATGATAACATGTCTAATAGGAATGTGAAGATTAGAGGTATAGATAGGAGCAATATAGCAGAAAGTGATGAGAATATTTTCAAGGGATTTAAAGAGAGTGGGGGGGACACAAACCCCCCCCGACTGACAAGACTAGAGAAGAAGGTTGATAAGGTGATCGAGGACTTGGAGAGTAGGTTAGGTCATATGAACACCATTTTAAAAAGGGTTGAAAGATTGGAAGAACTGGAAAAGGCGAATAAAAACTTAACTGATGAAATAGAAGAACTAAAAAGACAGTTAAGAGAGGTAAAGGGGGAGAATGAGGAATTGAAGAAGAATAGTAAAGAAAACAGAGAAACAATAGCTAAAGAAAGTAAAAATTGGAAGCAAACCCAAGAAGGAAATAAGATTTCATTCACTGACATAGTCAAACAGCAATTGAAAGAACATACTGAAGACTCAGTTATTAAAGTGATGAGACAAAAGGAGAATATAGTAAGGGATTTAGCAGACAAGAAGAAATGTATAATTATATTAGGAATGGAAGAGAAACACAACACAGATAGAACCACAAGAATCAAAGAGGAAAATGAAAAAGTAAGCCAATTACTAGAATCAGTTCAGGAAGATGAACCAGGAATTATGAAACAAATCGAAGAGAAATTTAGACTCGGAAAGTATAGCACAGACAAGACCAGACCAATTAAGATTAAATTCAAGTCACAAACAACGGCAGAGAATATCTTATCCAAAACAGGGAAACTAGCAACAAGTGAACAACACAAAAAGATATGGATAAAAAGAGAAATGAATAAAGAGGAAAGAGAGGAAGAAAAGCAGAAAAGACTGGAAGCTAAGACAAAAAACGAGAACAGAACGGAGTCAGAGAAAGAGAGATTCTATTGGAGAGTAGTGAACATGAAACTAAGGAAGTTCGACATACAAAAGAAAAACATAAGGGAAACAGAGAACACAATGGAAGTGGCAGAAAACTAAGAGTGTCTTACACAAATATAGATGGATTAATAACAGGATTGAATGAGCTGAATGATTATTTGAAAGAAAAAGAACCGGACATAATGGGAATTGTAGAAACAAAATTAAAAGGCCCACTACCACCCAACAGTGTAGGACATGATGCATACAATTATTGGATTAGAAACAGAGAGAAAAAGCAAGGGGGTGGAGTTATGTTCCTGACTAAGAAGGATATAAACGTGAAAGGTGTCATATATGGAAAGAATACAGTAGAGATGATTATGATAGAAGTGGAAGACAGAGATAAGAAGAGCAGAAAATTTGTGATCAATTATGTGCCTCCGAAAACAGCCTCATGGGAGGAGAGTGAATATAAAAGTATGCTAGAGGACACAAAGATAGCATTAACTAAAATAATGGAAGACGGAGGAAGAATAGTTATGATGGGCGACTTTAATTGCAAAGAAATCTGCTGGGAAGAAATGACAGTAAAGAGTGGTGATGACTCATGGGGAAATGCTCTACTTGAGATGATTACTGACCATTCAATGACACAATGGATACAAGAGAACACTAGGTATAGAAATGAAGAAGAACCATCGAGGCTAGACTTAATAATTACATCTGAACCTAGAATAGTGGACAAGATTGAATATAAAACACCAATAGGTAAAAGTGACCACATATTGATTGAACTGGAACTTAATGAAGAAAAATATATGAAAAGAAATGAACAATATAGAAAAGGAAGAATGATGTATGAAAAAACAAACTTTGATAAAATAAGAGAATTCTTCCAACAAGAAAACTGGGAAGAAATATACAAAGAAGAAACATCAGTGGAAGAGAAATGGAATATTTTGACAAAAATTTACAAAAAAGGAGTGGAAAAGTATGTCCCAAGACAAAAACAAGAAAAAGAATATGTAAAATGCTGGTACAACAAAAGTTGTAGGGAGTTAAAAGACAAAAGAGACAAAGCCTGGACCAGATGGAAAAAAGACAGAAGACCTGAAAAATGGAAAATATATACTGGTTATAGAAATGAATATGTACAAAAGTGCAGAGAGAAAAAAAGAAAATATGAAAAAGATGTTATAGAAAAGTGTAAAGATCAACCAAAACTATTCTACAGATTTGTAAACAATAAACTGAAAAACAAACAAGACTTGGAGAAATTGAGACAAGGAGGAGTTGAATACACTGAGGAAATGGAAATGGCAGAAATTATGAACAAACATTTTAAATCAGTGTTTACAAGGGAAAATATACAACCTGAAGAG
Source organism: Oratosquilla oratoria (assembly GCF_046742065.1). Lineage (NCBI taxonomy): Eukaryota > Metazoa > Arthropoda > Malacostraca > Stomatopoda > Squillidae > Oratosquilla > Oratosquilla oratoria. The sequence continues at coordinate 1,049,172 of NC_134787.1, forward strand.
ATTGAGTGGAAAGAAAAAGTCCCCCCTATGGAAGAAATAGAAGTAACAAAGAATGAAATATTGACACACTTGGGTAATTTTGATGTCAGAAAATCGCATGGGCCAGATGAAATAGCAAACTGGATTCTGAAAGAATGCAGGAATGAACTGGCAGACAAAATACATAGCATAATAAGCAGTTCCTTAAAAGAAGGAAAAGTTCCAGAAGATTGGAAAAAAGCAAATATAGTACCTATATATAAAGGAGGAAATAAAAAAGAACCTACCAACTATAGACCAGTCTCTCTAACAAGTACAATAGCAAAAATTTGTGAAAGAATTATCAAAAGTAGATGGGTAAAATACTTGGAAAAAAACAACGTACTAAATCCAAGGCAATTTGGATTCAGACAAGGACGGTCATGCGTCACCAATTTAATATGTTTCTATTCAAGGCTAATAGATATAATACAAGAAAGAGATGGATGGGCTGATTGTGCATTTCTAGACCTAAAAAAAGCTTTTGACAAAGTACCACATAAGAAGTTGCTTAAGAAATTAGAATATGAAGGAGGAATACAAGGTAAATTGCTAAATTGGATGGAAGACTTTTTGCAAGAAAGAAAAATGAGAGTAGTGATAAGAGATCAGCACTCAAAATGGAATGAAGTAATAAGCGGTGTCCCGCAGGGAACAGTTCTGGCCCCAATAATGTTTGCTATATATATTAATGATATGGATGAAGGAATTGAAAGCTATATGAGCTTCTTTGCAGATGATGCAAAACTACTGAAAAGAGTGAAAACTGAAGAAGATTGTGAATCACTACAGAGGGATCTAAATAAAGTACAAGAATGGAGTAGGAAGTGGGAGATGGAGTTCAATACAAAAAAGTGTAGTATAATGGAATTTGGAAAAAGCAAAAATAGAATAACAGGATCATATAATTTGGGAGAAGAAGGAATAAAAAAAGTAGAAAATGAGAAGGACCTGGGAGTTATTGTTATGAATAATATGTCACCTGAGAAACATATAAATAAGATTTTTGGAGAAACTTATAATTTAATAAGAACAATCAAAGTGGCATTTACATACCTGGATGAAGAAATGGTGAGGAAAATCCTAATCACCCTGATAAGACCAAGATTAGAATATGCAGCAACGATATGGTCACCAAGTACAAAAAAATGTATAAAAAAACTTGAAAGAATACAAAGAGCAATCACAAAACTGGCACCAACACTCTCAAAACTATCATATGAAGAGAGACTACAAAAACTTAAACTACAGACACTAGAGCAAAGAAGAGAGAGAGGAGATTTGATAGCTATTTACAGAATCATGAAAGGCATAGAAATTACTGATAGAGAGAATCTGATAAAATGGGATGACAGAAATACAAGAGGACACGGAAAGAAAATAAAAAAAGACAGCTATAGAAGAGATTTGAAAAAGAACAGCTTTCCTCACAGAGTAATAGACAGTTGGAACAAGTTAGATGAGAAAGTGGTGTGTGCAAAAACAATACATGAACTTAAAAATAGTTTAGATAAAATGAGATATGAAGACGGGACCCCACGAGCATAGCTCCCCTTCCCGTAAAATACAACTAGGTAAATACAACTAGGTAAATACACACATATATATGTATTCATATATACAGTATATATATAGTATATATATATATATATATATATATATATATATATATATATATATATATATTCATGGAACACGATAAATAATCGGTATATTTTGAACCAGCTGACCACTCGCCAACCATATCCTCGTATTACTGTCATATGGCATTTATATGACTAATTAGCCCACTCTTCTTTTCGTTTTTTATTACAATAATGTTTTGTAAAATTATGTTGTCAGAGCACAATATATCTTTGAACACGTAACAAAACACGAAATATTCAAAGAGCAATGATAACGTCACGTGAAGAAAATAGCATTTACAGTTTTACACGATATACAAAGGACTTAAAGTACGATAGTTATGAAAATGAGAGAACACGTGTTTTTATCGTAGAGTAACTTACATAAAAACAGGCGAATTCTATCTTTCGGTAACTTTTGGTTGAAAGGCATAATTTTTTTATTGTTGAAAGAAGTGACATGATGATATAATTTTATGTTAATAAATTAATAATATGAGTAATGAAACTTTCTCATTCGTCATTTCAGGAGTTCAGTAGTGGTCTATTCCCCTTAGAATACAGAAAAGGCTTCAAAAGTTAACTCTGTCGTCGTTGGCGCGGGACCCCCTTTGATAAAATCGGCTTAAAACCGGCCCTGATTACAGCTAACTTCTTGATGATGAGAAAGCCCGTGCAAAGAAGTATTTGGGCATCTTACGCCATAGAAGACAAAACAGTAGAAACAAAAATATATACTCTTAGACAGAAAGAGCTAAAATCGGTTTAACCCGTATAGGCAAGCGAGTTGGGGGGGGGGGGCATAAAGTGTTCCCCTGAGTGGATCGGATCCTTTCGCTGCTCAAACCTGAATAGTACCGCCCGACGGCAACCAAAACAAATGTACAAGTCGTGCATGACAATGAAGAAGGGTTAACCATCGCTACAGACCCCTTCTTGCATGGCGAAGGAGCTCTGTTGTTAACGAGATGCGCGCGCATAATGTGAGGCAAAAGACGACACGAGTCTGCAAGATCAACAAGAAACACTGCGAGAAAATGGAACCTCACACTTACTTCAAAGCAAGATCTAAGAATAAGGTCTAACCACTTCCGACCGAATTTCGAGGGAGTTGGCGCAGCGGGCCCGTGAACGTCACCTGGCTGCTCAAAGTGGGTTAGCGGGTCCTATAGCTGTTAGTTGAAGCTGGTCCGTCGTTCAAAAATGACGTTGCCTTCGCTCGCACTGCTCCACGCAATTAGTTATATTCTGACAAATATTATATAAAATATATACATAAATATATATAAAATATTATAGTTCCTGTCTATATATATGAATATATGATATATAATATATATATATATATATATATAATATATAAAATATTATAGTTCCTGTCTTCCTTGGCGTTTCACATTTTCTTCAGTGTATCACAAAGATAAAATTGACTCAGCCTAATGACGTCAGAAGCTGCGCAGAAGAATGCAAACGGTTTGACCTGTATATTTAGACCTTGCTTCAAAGAGCTCGAAGATGCTGAGAAACGATATTAAATATCAATATTGACTTTCAGTAATGGAAACTTGATGACCCCTTATCTTTGCGTGATGCTGAATAGATAAACGATATTTCAAAACTACCGGGCCTAACATGTCACCGAATATCTAGTAGACATGCCAAGTGCTTTCACAAAGGAGTCCATTAAAGCGTACAAGTCCTTGGAAGCTTATGATTACTTTGTTACCAGCCATGTGCAGGATTGTCATTATCATCAAATTCCCAACATCAGCCTAATTTGTTTGATCAAATCAGTTGAATTATGCGTTACAGTTCTCTTTGTCACATAGGCCATGTTTCTATTTACATATATTTTAAATAGAACATTTTGAAGATAAGCCATGCTCAACCTAAGATAAGAATATTCACATTCTCAAATTAAATCTTTATTAACTTTAAATCTTGAATAACTAACAAAAATATGACTAATGAGATTCTGATAATTAATGATGTAGCTGTTTGATTCAAAGGCGCCATATGCACTATATTTTCATCCTGCAGGCACTACCTAGTCAACGCCAAGGTGTCATAACAGTACTTTATGACACTTGGATATGTCTTAACAAAGCTGATGGATGGGTTCTCACTGGAAACTGCGTGCATGCCAGGCTTAAGCTTGGGTGGCAGCACACAAGTTAGAAGCAGTAGTACACTTCAAATCAACCGAGCCAGCCACTTGTACCAGCCAGCTTTCTTCCTGGAAGGCATCCAGGAAAATGTCAGTCCAGCTCCAACCAGCGCAAGAGATTTCTCAAGACAAAAAAAAAAATATATATATATATATATATATATATATATTTATGTGTGTGTGTGTGTGTGTGTGTGTGTGTGTGTGTGTGTGTGTGTGTGTGTGTGTGTGTACCTTTGTTGTAAGACCCTATATATGCACAGACCTAACATTTGGAATAATCCCTATCTCACATGAAAAGATCCAACAATCATATGAAATTTATCCACAGCAGTGTTTACGAGCTCTGATGACAAATTATGGTGTGGATATGGAAAATGGTGATGTCATTGATGATGGCAAGGTAGCAGGTCCAGAAATGTATCCGAACATGCAAGCACGTGGAAGCGACACTGATAGTGATGAAGATAACAGCAATTGCATACCAGAGTCCATCACCCGTCTTTTTGATCCCACTACCGTCAATATGAGCAATGAAGAGCTTACCAAATTTGGTAAAAAGAGTTATGAAAAATATAAGGATACATAGGATCAAAAGTCGTATGACATCCTTTCAGTTTACGCAACAGCAAGTTGCATCATCAGTAAGGAATCACCATAAGAGTTGGAAGGATCATTGTGTCATCAAGAGGCAAGCATGCAAGACAGATCATTTGTTGAAAGCATAATGCACTACAAGCAAAATTTTCATTCAAAACATACAAAACATGGTCACAGGACAGTCTTCGGATTGCGTGTATTCAAACTTCCTTTCTCCGCTTTTCGATCGAAGTTTTCCCTTTTGGCCTACCATCAAAAAAGGCAACGAAGAAAATTTTCCAACCTTGCGCTTTGTACAACCAACAGCACAACAACTGTGTGGTATTTTTTTCGTATTAATAGTGTAACGCAAATCGCAAAAGTTCCGTAACGTTAGTATAATCGTTATCACAATAACAAATCACGGCAAATGTATTGCCTCGCACCATGCACGCGCAGGTATTACATGTAAACATTGCAAGGGGTCTATTGTTCCTTTCACTGCGCCTAAGGGGTTCCCCTTGGCTGAACAAACGCTGTCGTCAACATTGAAAATGTGAAACGCCTTACTTAGAAAAAAAAAAAAGTGTATGTATATATATGTATATATATATATATACATATATATATATATATATATAATATATATATATATATATATATATATATATATATATATATATATATATATATAGTAAAACTCAACTTTGCCGAAGGAAAATAAATAAACAATAATCCCTATATGACAAAGAAATGGCAAATTATGTCTGAATAGTTTCAACATGGTCATCGATATGTCAGCAGAACACTGCTTTTGGTGGGATATTGCTCTTGCAGCCTCGCGTCTACTTCACAGACTTCGTCCTAGCTAACGTCAAACAACCTTGTTCAGCTTAAGGGAAACTTCTGGGTGTGAAACAGTGTCATTAGTTTCAATTAACCGCTGAGGCATCGCGTCTCCTTCGAAATTTTTGTTCTGGACGTCAGGCGACTCTTCAGCATGCAAGGATTCTTTCGGGCGTTGGAGAACATAGGCCAGTATAACTTAAATACACCAAGTAATCAGTCATTTTTTACGGATATTCAGTCCAGTTCATCCTAACATTGTATAAAGCCTGGAACGCGCACCATTGCTACTTGTTGCTGTGAATATATCTACGACAATATTCACCATCTTATCTTAAAAAAAAACACAACGGCAAGTAACTGATAATCAGGCATTTCAACGGTATAGGGAATGTATACAGAATCTACTTCGATATGATTGGGCTTGTCAACAGGAAGTTATAAGGGAGAGAGAGAGAGAGGGGAGGGGGTTATCTCATCTAAGATTTCGAATTACATTATTTTGTCTTGTTCTCTCGGTCCCAGCGCTTGCTTTGATGACCGTGGTTGTAGGACCGTGTCACTGCTTATAACGCCAGCCGATTCCATTAGCCCAGTGCCCGTACCCCGAGATATCTCAGAAAATTTCCTTGTGCCCCCATCCAATACAAATACAATGCAACCATATGAAAAGGATGAGTGATACAAACCTTATTTGCTTTCTCATTGTAAATATACAGTACCATTGCACTGGTTATCATGTCTTGTACTCCCAGGTTTTAGGTTTCGTACCCTTCGGGGGTACAGGTACCCCAGGTTAAGAACCACTGCATGATTAGCCATATGGAAGCCTCTGTGTCTCCAACGGTTCAACATGAACCGATGCTCATGGGTTGAAGGGGTGAACCCTCTCTGCTTTTGCTCCATCCCTGAGATGAATTAAATCGTTTGGTGTCAGCCACAACAAACCCTCTTACGAAGACATCACTCACTGGGGCAGAGTCCAGACGCTTCCCTGTTGAGTGGCACTTACTGGTACTTCTTATTCTGCTTGCCGCCTTGCTATTTCACTCAGCTGCATGCAACTCCTTCCGTGGCCACAGTATTAGGACCTGTCTCGATCAATCCGCTCCCCGTACCAAGTTGCGGACACTCGTTCCGTCTGTCGCCGCCAGGCTATTTCACCCAGCAGCACGTGACCCCTTCAGCCCGACATCCGTTCCAATGCACAACATAATCGTCAAAAATCACTTAAATAAACAAATAAATAAATAAACAAAATGAAGAGTATATGCGGATAACAGTGGTTAAATTATCGCTCTTTCAATACCATTTCGTCTATGCCTACGATTACTATTTACTCTATTCTCCGCTGTCCACTGAGAACAGTTTACAAACTTCCCTTAACCGTGGTCAAAAGCCAAGTAGAAACAAGAGTGGACGTTTATGGAAGAAAATAAGAAAGGGAAAAAACGGAACCGAGAAAATATTGGCGTAATCGGAAGCGTGCTTGTTAGAAAAGTTGTCCTCACCTCTCCTCCCCATCCTCACCTCTGTTCCTGGCCCGTCTCACGACCCTATGACCCCCGAGGCTCCAGGGGAATCGTTCCTGCCGCCCGGCACATGAATCACACAAAACCTTTTTGAGGAAACGCACGTGCTGTTCACTATCCTAAGAACGGACCTTGATGACTAACCTGCACCTCGGCAGCCTGCGTCGGGACGGACAACTGTTCTTTGAGGAACACACGTGCAGTACCAGCCATACATTCCATCTTGGTGAGCTCAGTGGCTTGAGAACGTTTTGTGTCTGACTTCTCAGGCATCGACTTTGACCTCGCGCCAATTAAGAACACGGGTCATGATCTGACCTAGGTATCTAAGCTGGATGGATTCACCGAAGATTCAGATCGCCTCAGAGCATCATACTGCGACCCTAGCTCGCTGTCTCCTCCCCCACCCCCAACCAATTTCCCCGCAAGCAGATCGCCTTGGGACACTTCAAGCGTAGAGTCGTCACCTTCCTCACCGTCTACCCCACCCCCTTTTCTCGCACTTAGGGCGAGCTATTACTATCGGCGCCCAACTTCAATTTCTAAATTAAAACCACTATTCTTAATTTCTTTTCATCAGGGATTCCCTTCCAGCCAGTCCCAACACTTGGCACCCAAGGTGGGACCAGTACTACTACCTATCCTAACAGTGCTGGTCTCGCATTCGTTTAGTTGTAGGTTCGAATATACAAATCATCTCCGATTCCCATCAGTGACTGTTACTTATCCCAAGAGTCCAAGTGCATAGGGTAAAGGTGACGGCTTCTACGTGCCTCCTGGCGTAGGCTTCTCATCTTTCACCTTTAAGTACGATATATATAACGAGGACAACTGCTACTGCATCTGAAGTAATTGTTGTCGTTTGCACTGCTAAGTATACAACGGTATAGATGAGAAAATAGGAGACAGGTGAGGCTCCAACATGACCCTCCTTTACCGCTGTTAAGGACTGGCGTTTCTATACTTGTGGATAATCTCATGCTGCTGTTGTAAGTTATCTTGTATTTCATGTGATGGTCAGTTAGTCGAGGTATAAGTTCCAGTTCCCGTCTACTAGGTAGTTGGTGTTATTCCAATGTGTTATACACGCGTCAGTGGTGGTATTGTTTCGAGCGTCATCAACCAATCAGCCAATCTGAGTCCACTGCTGAACAAAGGGCTCTTTCATAGCATTCCATGACTCACACGATTGCGTCAGCCTCTGTCACGTCACTCTTGCAAACTTCTCTACATATCCACCTTCCGTCTGTTTTCTCTCTTGCACGCTTCCCATCTCGCGGCGTTCATTCAGTCGTTCGCATTAAGGCCGGTTTCACACCAAGGTGGCACGTCGCAAGTGACGAGTGGCACGGTGATTTCAGACCAAGGTAGCACATCGCCACGTGTTTCAGGGTGGTTTGATGGCACGTAATTGTCACGCTTAATTTATGTAATAATCAACGCTTATCACACCGCTATATTAAAAAAAAATCAGGGAACATACCTGTAGAGCAAAACGTCTCTACTATGGAGTTCCATGCCTAGTCTTGTTCATCCTTCGAGATGTACTGAGGTGATATGTCATACAGACATTTGTATTTCTCCGCAGCTTCTACAAATTTTATTAAATAGTTCGTTGCCAGGAAGAGGCATACTCGTAGTTGTGTACGAGAGCTAGCACAAAAGACAACCGTTTCCTACAAAGCTGCGTGTCCCTCTCATCAGGCAGTATTGTCACATGTGCTTGCGCAAATATGTAGTTTCTTGAAAACTAATCAACATGTGCCACACATCCAAAAGTTTTAATTTTATTGTATATTTTGTTATTAAAATAAAAAAAATGTAATACTACATCGTCTAATAATAAGTTTGGAAGTGAAAGTTCCATTAAAATTTGGCATCACAGTTCGGGGTGGCAAGTCGCCCACTTTAAAAAAAAAAGGACATGTTCAATGTCGGAGTGGCATGTAAATCGCACGTGGGCTTATGCGACGGGTCACGCCACCTCAATGAGAAAGGTTTCACAGATTTCCAAATGTTCGTTTTCAAGTGGCGTATTGCGTGCCATGCCACGTGCGACGTGCCACCTTGGTGTGGAAGCGGCCTAACTCACTTGCCCAATCCCACTTCCTCTCTTTTACAGCCTCCACATCTTTCACTCCAGTCTGTTCTTTCACCCAAATTTCTCTCGGTCTCTCAGCGTTATTCCCACCTTTGATCTCCCCATTCTCCTCTGTGCATTCCTTAGCTTTGTCTCCATCGCCTTCGTCGGGTTACAAGTCTCACACCCGTACTTTATTGTTGCCAGAATGCATTGATGGAATAAGGCCGAGTTGATTATATGTGAAACCAACAGGACTAGGAGAAAGAGTACGAAAGCAACATTTATTCGAAAGTCAACTACAGAGTACAACCAGGGAATTTTCAGCGCCGCACCCCAAGTAATTGATTCACTTTCCAGCCGTGAGCTGCCCCCGTACCTTCACCAAGGTTTTTAGCGTTTGTATTCTTCGTCAACCATTGTTGAAAAATATCCTACAAGAGAAGCATTGCACATCCAATAATGTTTTTTCTTAAATAGTGTTTACTCTCCCTTTGACAAAATAGCGTGTCAACACCCAGAATAATTGAGAAAATGCCACCTAGGGCAGTGATTTCGTTTTGTGCAATGCAATACCTATCTCCTGCCAAATCCACCGGCCAGTTGAATAAAACAGGTTTGTGTTAACCCTTTCTGTATTTGTTACCATTTTGCCTTTTAACAAGACTGCGTCTCGGCTATTTCATTCATCTTTGAGGCACCTACTCTATGGCAAAGGGGGAGGCAATTTTTTTTTAATTCCAAATTATTTTTATTCATTTTCACTGGGGCTACATTAATTCTGCCTGTAGCCCTATTCTATACTCATCCACTATATCCAAATGTACACCCCGCAGCCAATCTCTGACCTCTCCCGTCAGGGAACCATTACCTGAAGAAGAGAACAATTTTGGACCCAAGATGAAGGTTAAATTTCAAGATGTTTCGATCCTCGCCTAGGAATCTTCTTCAAGAGTTACACTGTATAACGTAACGATATGTCTTTTTATTTCCGTGGTACCAATGTCATCAACAATTCAATCTGTAAAGGAAAAAAAAAAAAAAAAAAAAAAAACGAGCAAGTGGGTCTGCCCTACATATATCATAACTTTAACTTCCTTCCATTTCATTCTATTCTTACACTTAACTCCCAAATCCCCCCTCCTTCCCTCTCCCCCATCATATCTACCCTACCCTCTAACTAACTAACTAAAGGACGTTATCGGATCGAGAGGTTGGAAAGAGTAGCATCCTTAATTAATTTTAAAAAATGAGTTTGTAAATGAATCGCCCTAACAGCGACGTTAATTCAATTAATGTTAGATTAAGCTTGTAAAGATCAGCCACCCAAAATGTTAGCTTGTAAAGAATCCTCAGGTAATTTGGGCTTCCATATCTTTACAACGCTCGAACGCGCCGTAAATTCATTTGCATGTGTGGAGTCTGTCCACGTGAAAGTAGGCGGGGCTTATGAATAACGTCACATCGCCCCGTCCGGGTACATCACAGAATGCCTGCGAGCTAATGTGAAGCTATGTTGATTTCGAGAAAATTTAACCCAAGTGTAGACAGACTGTATACTCAAACTTTGACTGTTCCTGCACCAGCTCTTAAGAAAATAAAAAAATAAATAATTAAACAAATACCTAGCAGGAACTGACTTCTCTTGTCTCATGACAGACAAACAAAGGTTTGCTCTTACATCCCAGTAACATGACCAGCGAAATCGTGAATACAACGGTGTGGCGGGAACAATACGACATAGAATGAACAGGAAGCAGTCCATTGTCGTCTCCCTTCCATTCAGCAAACATCCATTCACAAAAGCAATACAAGACTTCCGTCTCGAAATTTTAATATATATATATATATATATATATATATATATATATATATATATATATAGATAATATATATATATATATATATATATATATATATACACACACACCTTTTGGGCAGTCTTTCTCTTAAACAATTACTGTTGAATGTTAAAGCATATATGACATCAATGATTTTTAGAGAACATTTCTCTAACTTTCTAAGTATCATTTTCTCTTCATGGTTCAAACTCTGGAGGAAAGTGCGAAAATCGTCAGAATGGTGCTTCATTTTATGCCGACAGCTGTTTCAACCATTTCACATGGTCGTCTTCACGGTAAAACTGAATATACATATACATATATATATATATATATATATATATATATATATATATATATATATATATATATATATATATACATATATATATACATATATATATATATCAATAAATACATAAATAATATTAAAATAAAGCGTCCTTTCAAACACTTCATTTAGCTATGATAGAGGATTCAATCCATCAATCAATCAATCCCTTGCCCCAGGTATTTTGCAGCCTCCCTGGTAACTGAAAAAGGCCACAGGATTGAACCACGAATTCACTCAAGGTAGGTGATATTCTGTTTTGTCTGGGTAAGGTGGGAGTGGGGCTATGTGAGATATGTTCAGTGTCTTCTGTGTGATAGTTGCATCTGGGTAAATTTGCTTCTATAGCCAAGTCTCTTCTGTGTTGGTATTGTTTTAAAACTGGATGATGACCTAATCAGCCATGACAATGTGGTTCTTGCTTGCCATAGGAGGGATTTCTGTGGAGGGTTGAAGTCTGGAGGAGTTTGATGGTTATTCATGGAGTGCTTATTTTGTGATCTGAGTTTGAATGTGTTTCTGTATGGATTTGTGAGGTGGTGGTGATAAGTTGTAGATCTTAAAGTGTGCTGCCATTTTCTCAGCTGGTTGTGCTTGTGCTAGGTAATGGGAAGGATGGGTAGAATTGGGGTCTCTTGCATAGAACCGTGTTTCATAGTTGCTGTGCTAAGTCATTTGCACAGGTTAGCACTTTCATGTTATGCTCTGGACTTGGCATGGGAGGATCATTTGTGAAGTTGAATGATGCAGGGGTATTGCTCCTTGATAGCCATCACTGTTCACCCTTTTGATCCCAGATAGTTGGTTGTTTTGGGACACTGCACTCTTTTCCAGCTAAGAAGTTAGTTTGCCATTTTTGTCACTGGTGTGGATGTGTCTCAATTATCTATTTTTAATGTGTCTAGGAACTTTATCAAATACCTTAGCTATGTCTACTGGGACTATAACTTCTTGGTGGTGCTTTCTTGTTAATTCCCTATAGTACATGTTGTGTGATGATTGTGATTCCCATGTTGGTCAAGTCAACCTCCTTGAACCAGTGTTGGTTAGGGGAGAAGGGTAGTTCTGTTTTGGTCCTTTCAGCCATCAGTCTTTCAACTGAATCAGTGACGGTGGATAGTAGGGATATTGATTTATAGACTGCCAGGTTTTATGGAGGTTTGTTTAGTTTTAAGATTGGATAATATGTGCTCTTTTCCGGAGTGTTGGAATTCATTTACACCTTAGTAGTTGAATGTATCTGTCTAGGCCTTCACTGCTTTTAGGCTACAGATACTTGAAATCTTGTCTAGGCCTTCTTTATTGTATTTTCTACCTTATTGTTGGAAAAAGGAGGGACCCTTTCGGCCTCCAGTTTCACTCACAATGGCCCCAGAATCTTCAACACACTACTGAAACATAAGAGAGATCAAGAACTGCCCAGTCACCAAATTCAAATTACACCTAGATAAATTTCTGAAGATGCTGCCAGATGAGCCTCTTGTACCTGGGTATACAGCTCACTGCAGGGCAGCCTCAAACTCCACTCCAGACCAGATTGACTTGCAAAACGAAGACTCCCAGGTTGGTAGTAGTGGTGACCACCACAGCTGAGGAAGACCCTCTAAATTCCACTAAGTAAACTAAGTAAGTAAATATTTCTATTTTCTGGGGTTGTGGGTTTGAAACTTAGGTTTATTTCTAGAAGTGCACACATAAGCAATATATAAAAAATAAATGCCAACTTTGTAAACTGAAATACATCACTGTAATACCTATTTTTCTTGGCAGAAATTAATGACAAAAGCCTTGCTAAAAACAAATACACTACTGAATGGAGCTACAACAATAGATTCAAGTTGCCATGTTGTCGGTCCAGTCCTGGGTGTCAACATTCCTAACGATAATGACGACCATGATGACCTCTAACATTTCAGGTACTGCATTACTTGCAGGGTAGGTTAGACCAATTTATCATACTTTGATTTCTTCAACTTCTGCATTTATCAAAACAAAGATGACATCTCAAGCACTTGCCACGAATCTGGTGGTGTATCGATTTTAGCAAATTTTTGTGTTATTGATTTCTGCCAAGAAAAGCGTCTATTACATTGATGTATTATAATTTACAAAATTAATATTTTATTTTTCATTGCTATATCCTATGTTCACTTTTCAAAATTTACCAAAAATTGTTTTGGAAAAGTGTTTGTTGATGCTGTACCGTACTTATGTTTTTATGATGGGATTCTTTTTTGAGTAGCTCAAACTCCTTTATGGGAAATAAACGAGTTAATTTCTTTGTAAATGTATTCATCTATTTACTTATTGCTTATCTTTTTTTAGGTGGGGGGGAGAGTACTGTACTCCATACCTGTTTGCTGTTTTTCTGTCTACAGAATTTGTTTTTTTTCTAGTTTTCTTTCTTTTTGTTGTTTATTTTGTGATTTGTTACTTGTTGAAGTACTTTTTCTCTTGTTCTGTTGGTCTCAGTTTGCTTTTTAGTCAGTTCTTTTTTATGACAGTGGTTATATTTCACAACTTGGGTTGTATTTTCTACTTGTAGCCTCCAGGAATATGTTTTTTGCTGGCTTTCTATAAGGTCACTGTGATCTCTTTTACTGCTCTAAGAATAGAAATTGAGCTATGGTGAAGGTAAATAATTCATTTCCATTTCCTCCCTGTAATCTTGCCATTTTACTCTCTTAGTTTGTGTTGTTGTTGTTGTTCTTATTAATATAGGCTTAATTTTCCTTCAAGTTCTATGGTGATCTTTATTGGAAATTGGTCTGAGTAGACCCTCCTTAGTTTCTCATTTTGTTTATGGACTTCATTCAATATCCAGTGGTACAGAATTACCAGCATTAACTACAACCTCCAATCATGGACTTGGGTGGACATTTCCAACTTTTCAAAAAGGGAGGACATCTGTATGTTTGACTGAGTGAACATGGATTACCCCACTCATTCCTATCCGAGAGCTAACACCAGGACAAGGTGGACAGGCTTGAGTATTTTAATGACTTCAAGAGATATGTTGAACAGGTCTTGTATGAAAGATCAAACTAAGATATGCTCACACACAATCACAGGACTCACCACTAGCACATCCCTGATGGCAAACAGTAAAATTCCTCATAGACATGGTAATGTCATAATGACAGTATGGACCATTGGATACTCTGTAGACATACAGGACTAACTAAATATGTTGAATAAGTTGGCACCAAGGAAATATCTCATCAGAAACTGGATGTCAAGGAGGTGAGATTACTGGCATCCTTGCAGCAACCAAAAAGGAATTGTAAAATTGGGTGTTTCTGCTGTGATAAAGTTTTTATTTGCTTTTCCATTGTAATTACTATGGAACAAATCACTAGTTGCAGTGATATCTTTCAAATAATCACAGTCAGCAGTCAGAGCCTCATTCCCAGGACCTAAAATACTGCCATGTCTGCTGATGGGGTTGGGTTCAAGTGAGAAAGATTCAAGTGTTCAGAAGACATTGAGAAGGATCTAGAACACTTTGAATTAGACAAATTCCCATCCCTGGATAAAGCTATAAAACAAAATAGTAACCATCCAGAAAGCAAGTAAAAAATACATCCCCAGAAGCTACAGAAAGAACTTCAACCCCAACTTCACACATGAGCTAGCCTCATTAGACAGGAAAAAAATATATAATAATAATAAAATAAATCAATCAAATAATAATAATACATACATATATTAAAGGCTTTTCCCCCTTATATGGGAGGTAGCCACTCCCACCCATTCCATCCCTAACATCCTCCACCCTCTTATCTTAACACCTCCTGGATGACGAGTCATCCCTGCATCTTGCCCACTGCCCTGGGTCAGAAGCAGTGGCACAAGACACAGCAAGGCCGCTTCATTAAATCGGCAACCCCCCCTCTCCATCCCCTCATGCAGAAAAGAAGACAGGGAGAAATCCCTTCAGGCTGTGTCAATTTATTTCTCACACATACTCCCTCCCCACATCCCCCACCCACTCCCCACTCATGCATCACAGCATCCATACACGACCATTCTCCATTCACCCCTAACCTCTGTCCTCTCCCTTCTTTCCTCAACATTCCCTGTTTCCCAATGCCCCTTTTACCCCATCCATCCATCTCATCCTAGGTCAACCCCTCATGTTCACTCCTTCCAGCTCTGCCTTCCACATCTCTTTTACTAGTCTTTCTTCACTCATTCTTTCCATGTGTACAAACTATCCCAATACTCTTTCATCAACCCTATCTCCCAATTACCTTTCCACCTCCGTTTTTCTCCTCACCTCCTCATTTCTCACTCTATCCAGCCTAGTAACCCCTATCAATCAAATCAGCCATCGTGAGTCCACTGCTGAACAAAGTCCTCCTTCATAGCATTCCATGATTCACATAACCACGCCATCCTCTGCAATGTCACTCCTGCAAACTTCTCAATCTCGTCTCTCCACTTTCTGTCTGATCTCCCTCTCCCGTGCTTCCCATCTCACGGCGTCCACTCAGTAACACACTTGCTCCATCGCTCATCAGTCATTCGCACTAACTTACCTGCCCAATTCCACTTTCTCTCTTTTACTGCTTCCACAATATCTTTCACCCTAGTCTGCTCTCTTTCGGTCTCTCAGTGTTATTCCCATCATTGATCTCTCCATCCTCCTCTGTGCTGTCCTTAGTTTTGTTTCCATTGCCTTAATTAGATTCCAGGTCTCACACCCATAGATTATTGCTGGTAGAATGCATTGATTGTAAACTTTACGTTTCAAACATAAAGGTAGAGAGCCTCTCAGGATCTTATTATACTTACCAAACACTTTCCAACCAATTGTAATGCGTCTTTTTATTTCATTGTCATGATCTTTTGTCAATTTCACCATCTGGGCTAAATAATTATACTCTTCAACTTCCTCAAGACTCTCATCATCAATTACAATCTCTTTACTTTGAACTTTCATATTGAACATTACTTTGGTTTTACTTTTATTCATTTTTAAACCTACTTTGACTTTCCTTGTTTAGATCATTCAGCATATCTTGCAAGTCTTCTGCTCTTTCTGAAATAAGAATAATGTCATCCTCAAATCTTAGGTGGTTCAAATATTCGCCCTTAATCTTTAAACCTTTCTTTTCCCAACTCAATCTTCTAAAAATATCTTCCAAGCAAGCTGTAAATAGATTCAGTGAAATTGTATCGCCTTGCCGTACTCCTTTCTCGATCTTGATCTTTTCTGTATCTTTTCTAAAACTTTTACGATCTGTTCGTTTGTATCCTGCTTGCGTAGCGAGTTTAGTATTGCTATTTGTTCGACCGAGTCAAAGGCCTTCTCGTAATCTACAAAAGCTAAACACAGAGGTATATTGTATTCTGTTGTTTTCTCGATTAGTTGGTTTATCTCCTGCAAATGGTCTAGGGCCGAATACCTGCTCCTAAAGCCTGCCTGTTCTCTCGGATGGTTTCCATCTAAAACTTGACTTAGTCTATTTGTAAGGATCTTGGAGAATACTTCATATACATTTGACAGCAAGCTAATCAGTCGATAGTTACTAAGGTCCTTCTGGTCTCCTTTTTTATGAAGCAAAATCACTATAGCATTGCACCACACATCAGGAATGCTTTCTTGACATAAGCACTGGGTGTACAACTCAGCTAATTTAATATGAACTAATTTCCCTGCATCTTTCAACAGATCTATCGATATACCATCATCCCCAGGTGCTTTTCCTCGTTTCATAGTTTTTAGAGCAAATTCTACTTCCTTTGTAATCTTGTACACCACTAATGTCTACACATGAATTTATTGATTCAACTACGGTCTTCGATGAGTAAAGCTCTTGGTAAAATTCTTCTACTCTTTTTACCATTTTGTCTCTACATTTAATCATTTCTCCATTTCTATCAAACATTTCTTTTGCTGTCTTCCTAAAGTATGTTTGCACTCGGTCACTTTAATACTTTTACCATTCCAAATAGTTTCCTCTCTTTCATCCATGTTTCTCTTTCTTTTCTCTAATCTCTGCCTTTTGTTGATAAGCTTGTTTAGTTCTACTCTTTCTATTTCGTCTCTCCTGCTTTTAATCTGCATGGTTCTTCTTCTTTTAATTAGATCATTTGTAGCTTTGGAGTATTTGTTTTCTCTAATACTTTCTGTACTTCCTACTTTCGCTGCAGATTCCTTAATGATATTCACTAAATTCAAATTCCTATCTTCGATGGTGTCCTCATTAGTTTTTAGAGTTTCTTATTTTTAATTTCTAACTGAAATTTCTTATTATTATCCTTCACCTTTGCAAGGCTGATTTTCTTTCTTAAAGTTAGTTTATTTCTCTCGGCTCTGAAATTGAATTTAGTTGTGCAGCCTACCATTCTATGGTCACTACCTATGTTGACTTTATTTATCACCGAAACATTAGTAACGCTTTTGCTATCATCTCCTAATATGAAGTCTATTTCATTCTTCTTTTTTTCTATTTGGACTTCTCCATGTCCGTTGTTCCATTTGGATTTCTTCAGGTCCATTTTCAACCTTCATGCTTTTGAAAGAATGTTCATTATTCTCATATTGTAGTTCTCTGTAAATTTTACCAGCATCTTGCCTGTCATTTCTCTCACCTACTCCAAACTTCCCAATGTACGATTCATATCCCATCTTCTTCCCCACTTTAGCATTGAAGTCGCCTATTACTAACGTTTACTTACATTTTTCTTGATCCATTACTTGACTTAAATCATCATGGAAGGACTCAATTTCATCTTCTGAACTCTGTGAAGTTGGTGCATAAACCTGAACTATTTTTAGAGTGTACCTTTTACACAGCCTAATCACAATCCAAGCTAAACTGTCTGACAAACTACTGAATTTGACTACGTTAACAGCAACCTCTTGATTTATCAAGAATCATACTCCACTAGATCTTTCTTTATCCTTACTTCTATAGTAGAACAGGTGGTGACTATTTTGTAACTGTATCAGCTTTGTCTGCTCTTCAGACTTCACTCAGTCCCACATGTCCCACTTGATGTTGTCGAGTTCCTTCATTAATCTCTCCAGCCTGTGATCTTCTGAGAGATTTCTTACATTGTAAGTACAGGTAAACGTCGACTTACGATGGCCGCGACTTACGATTGTTCGACTTTACGATGACGACGACGACGACGATATGATAATTTAACCCCTTCCATACGGTGCCGCACACGTAGGCGTCATGAGGAGCAAGTGGATTCGCGACGCTACCATATCGGCGTCTTGATTATATTTATTGTAGTCGCCCCTGTGTTTTTACATTCTCTCAAATGTGCCCTAAATCCCATTCTCTGTGGTTTTCAAAATTCGCGGGTGAAAGAGAGAACGATCGATATAAGCGGTGACTATATTTTATGATGCGAGTATTATTACGTCACGTCGTACGGCTGACATTGGCTGCTGCCCGCGAGATTTAAGATCCGTACTGAAAATACATATTATAGTGTTTGAATATGGTAAAAAGGATAAAAATAATTAAATAAACTACTGTACATGTTTAATAGGCTATATTCAGTATCTCTGGTGGTTAATATACAGGTAGGCTAGGTACAGTGACCACGGAACAGAGTGGGGATCGACTTACGATGAGATCGTCTTACGATGGCTCTATCGAAACCTAATGCCATCGTAAGTCGACGTTTACCTGTATAAATTTTCATTTTCTTCATGTTGTTTAATGTCCAAGACTTGGATCTGCTTGGACAGTGCTTACTCACATTCTGTGGCACACTGCCCGTAAGCACATGAGGCAATGCGGTTCGACTTTTAGATGATGATCTAACAGGAATGCCCAGTTTTGTTTTGGTTGTGCTGTTCATATTGGCTATGAAGGGGGGTTGGCAGTAATCTCACCTCCATGCCAACTGGTTTCTGGTGAGATATTTCTCTGGTGTCACCTTATTATATTCAGTGAAGCCCTATATCCATAGGGTGTCCAATGGTATACGCCGTCATTATGATGATAACCCATATATCTATGAGGAATTTCCCTGTTCCCCATCAGGGATGTGCCAGTTTGCAGTGGGTCCTGCGACTTAGCGTGTGAGCTGCTCTTTGTCTGATGTTTCTTACAAAACCTATTCGATATGGGTGACCCTGCAGAGATTGTCTCTCTATCGACATAGCTTTTGAAGTCATTAAGATTCCCAAGCCTATCCACCACGTCAAGGTGTCACCTCTCGGATAGGAGTAACCCCTATCATAATAATAATAATTATGAATAAATAAAATAAAAAGAATAACTTAACCTTTTCAATAAAAGTCCAATTCTTGTGCACTGCATCAGATACCTGAGGTACGTTGATTGATGTACCACAATACTTGCGTTATAAAATATAAAGTCACTGATGCATTACTCGTTCTCTTTCACTGAGAAATGATAAGCACAGAAAATGTGATCAAGGCAGTTTACAGAATTCTGGGGTCACTCAGCTACAACTATAAAATAAATATAATCAAGATGGAGACACTGGCATCCTCAAATACCCACCATACCTCATGATGCCTACATAGAAGAGGTTAAAAAAGAAACACAACTTAAAAGAGAAAGAAGTACTTAATCAATTAAACAATAAAATTACAAAACAAATTAATAAATAAAAAGGAAACTGGGAAAACTAAAAACAAAATGTATGGAAAAACTGACAATGGGAAAATATGGGGAACAAAAAACTTAAAAAACTCAAAACTGAACCCTTTCCCCAACCACAAAGTACTTGGTACAACACAAAACAAATTACCATCACCAAAACAGTAATGTAATATCATCAGCAAGCATTTCTCCATATCTAGCTTGAAGCCATACAGAAAACAGGAGAGTAATTAAAAAATACAGAAAATCAAAACAGACACTGATGCCACCACCTCCCCTTTCCACAGTTAAAGACACAGAAGGGCCCATGAAAGAAGTAAAAATCTCTGAAGTTGAAGGTCTAGACAATATTTCATACATTCACCACAAACACCTTGGCCAAACTGCTTTAATAGCCTTACCATATATTTTCAACTACTGGCCTGGTATGTCAACAACCCCAACATAGACAGCAAACACAACTGGACTCACTGACCATCATGAACAACATCCATAATCACACACGAATCCCCTATCTAGCCCTCTACACTCTTTCCTCTCCTGAAATCACCTGTTCCCCCTCCCTAAACCCATGCTAAGAGTTCACCTAAGCAGGTAACCAGTGGAGTCCCTCAGGGATCAGTTTTGGGGCCTATACTCTTCTTGCTGCACATTAAATTCATTATGTCAAATACCAGGTCTCCTACTAAGATATTTGCTGATGATTTGAAGCTGTATGTTAGTATTGAGGTATGTTCAAAAGAAGATGCCTTGACTGCGGTGAGAAGATGTCAGGTGGACATTGATACTCTCTACCAGGTATCTGAATCTTGGGGACTTGCACTCAATCCAGCAAAGTGTGTTGCCATAAGGTTTACCAGAAGCAATGCTTTTTGGACAGATTTGGTAGATGTTCATTATCATGTCAATAACGTATCTATTCCATTTCAGGAATCAGTTACGGACTTGGGTGTGTGTATTGATAACAAACTTAAATTTCACCAACATATTTCTAATATTGTACATAAAGCAAGTGGAGTATCAACCAGTATTCTCCAATCAACAGTTAATCGGCAAGACTCTTTTATGCTTCCCCTTTTCAC
This sequence comes from Oratosquilla oratoria, assembly GCF_046742065.1. NCBI lineage: Eukaryota > Metazoa > Arthropoda > Malacostraca > Stomatopoda > Squillidae > Oratosquilla > Oratosquilla oratoria. Next base: position 1,069,876 of record NC_134787.1, read on the forward strand.
CGCACATGTGCGTCCTTTGCTTGAATATGCATCCTCAGTTTGGAACTTGGGTTATGTAGGAGATGTTAGACAGTCGGAGTCTGTACAAAGGAGATACATGGATTGGAGGGTTTGGATTACTCGCAGCGACTTAGGACTCTTAACTTATATTCAATTAAAGGGAGATTACTTAGGCATGATATAATTAAATGTTGGCATATTTTCCATGGGAAACTAGCAATTTCTCGTGATGACTTGTTCCCTCGACCCTTGTTGAGTAGCACAAGGGGTCATGACTTCAAAATTGGTCACACCAGAACACAAGTAGAAGTATGGAGAAGGTATTTTAGTATTAGATGTGTGAATCTGTGGAATGAATTGCCAGCAGAACTTGTTAACTGCAGTGATATTGATGTGTTCAAAAGTGGTCTTGCAGCTTATCTCAGTGATATATTATTTGATTATATTGCATAAGGCAGTACCAATCGACACCTTGACACAGCTCCATGCAATGTTGCTGCTTATGATACACTATCCAGCCAGTTGCAATTAATATATAAAGGTCATGTGTAGAATTATGGGCTGGCGTATCAGCAGAGTGCGGCTTCCTTGCCTACATCATAAGCTGGATGTGGATGGGATCTGGGAAGCCCACCAGGTAAGAGAACCAGGTAAGGGAGAGTGGTCAAAGCCCTTAGATCTGACCATCTTCCGATCATTATCACTAAACCATGATACACCCCAGTTGGCCACAGACATGCATACACTTATTACAAGAGAGTAAACTGGAAAGCTTTCACTGAAGAGAGAACAACAATTTGAGACACAAATAGTACACCAATCACAGAAATAGATGCTGTTGTGCACACCTTCAATACAATCATACAAAACACAGACAAGAAATGTATCCCCAGAGACAACTGAAAATCACACAACCCAAACTTCACACCAGAACATAGCAGACCAAATCCAAGCACTAAACATTGAGATTAACAACAAAATAAATTAACAAAAAACACAAAATTGGCAAACATCTGTACAAGACACTCAACAGCAAAACACTATCCAACAGTAACACAGCAATAACCACAACAACAGTTAACATATCCTCAAATAGACAACAGTCCTTGTCCTCAAAAAATTTCAGGCGAGTAAAATAGTACTGACCAAATTTTCTCCATGACTTTTTTCATACAGTTGGAATTGAATCATGACACACTAAACAGATATGTCTTTTTTCTTTAACATGTGAATAATACAGGAGACGTAACTGTCTCCTTAATAATAAGTGGGAGATACAAAATTGTTTCTATCATTTTATGCAGTTGTCTTTGTTGTTTAGTACTTACCTTTAAATTTTACCATGTTTTAGTTAATACTCATCATGTATTCTCTATTGGTGAAGGCACTAACCCACCCACTCATCTTGCATGTCTGTCCTATCTAGATTCTGTGGTAAACATCGTCATTGAGGCACGTGAAATTTAAGCTTCAATTCTTTGTAGGTGTGCATTTTTTAGTGCTCCTCATTTTGAATTTTGGTGCATTATGGTGCAGGTGCAAAAATGCACTCCTTAAAAGACAAGCCCTGAGACAACAAACAAATACACTCATAAATAATTCTGCACAGGCAACCCATCTCACCCCTTATCCTGATGACCAATGCATCATTTGACATAAGAAAGACTTCCCCATAGACCCAGACAACACACCCTTCCTAGAGAGCCAAACAAAACATACAATAGGAATGCAAAAGGAAAAAGTTGAAAGTAAATGTGGGTAAAAGTAAGGTGATGAGATGTACAAAGGGAGGATGGCAGGAAGTTGGATGTAAGTTTTAAAGGAGGGAGGCAGGAGTAAGTGGATATTTTCAAGTATTTAGGATTGCATATGACAGAAAATGGAAAAGTGTGGGTGGAGGTAAACTGTAGATTGAAAGGAGCGAGTAAATGTCTTGGGGGGATTGAAAAGCGAAATGAGAAATAAGCACCTGGGAATGGAAAAAGTACAATGGCAAGCCACAAAACTGATTCCAAATATCAAAAATAAACCGCATGAAAATCGACTAAAACATATGAATATGTTTTCCCTAAAAAAGCTCAGACTCTGAGGTGACTTGATACAGGTCTTAAAGATTCTAAAGGGAACTGACAACATCAAAAGTGACAATATTTTTACATTGAATGAGAATCCAACAAGAAATAATGGCCTCAAACTGTCAGGAAATAAATTTAATTTGGAAGTGGATAGAAACAACTTTGCCAACTGTGTAGTTAATGAATGGAATAAACTTCCTGCAGAGGTAGTGCAATGCAGTTCAGTTCGAATCTTTACAATTCAGTTTGATAAACACCTAAGCAAGATGATGTAATACCTACCATTAATTTTATATTATTTGTTTGTAATTATTTGTCTGTTTGTTTATTATTATTTGATTGATTTTAATTATTATTTATCTGTCAATCTATTATCATCTACTATTTACCTGTTTGTTTATTATTTAACTATACCTATGCACTTGTTTATATTTAATATATTATTATTTATACTATTATCATAATTTTAATTTATTTATCATTATAATGTTTTTTTTTTGCATCTGACCTAGTTATGGACCAAAAGGTCTCCTGTCAGTATGCTCCTCCTTTGTAATATGAAGAGTTGACTGTGCCTACAACACTGTGTAGGGTGGAGACTTGGAATCTATGAGAGGCAGAAAGAAGTTTAAATCTGTCTGAAATCAAGTGACTGAGAAGTATGGTATAGGTAATAAGGTTAGATGGAGTGAGAAGTGGGGAGGAGAGTGGAGGTGGAAAGGGCAGATAGGGCCAATGAAAATAACTGGGATGGTTGGTGCAAAACAGTGTAAATATAAAACAAATAGGAAGATACAAGACTCACACTCTTCTGATTATGCTACCAAATTATGCCTGCACACTGAAACCAAACTCCTCTAATTGAACATCACATGAAAATGATTTGTATAGTTCTATGCTAGAACCCATCTCATTACATCACACAAGCACCACCATAAAAAAGATTACTAAAATATATATAACAACCTTCCACCTATATTAAACATCTACACAAAAACAGTCACCCCCATATGATTAACCTCTTCAATATGACTAATTCTCACGAACAGCATCAGCTGCCTGATGTATGATGATATGCTGATGCACCACAACGTTTCCATTATAAAATATAAAGTTACAACTGTATCACTCCTCTTTCACCCTGAATATTAATAACCACAGAAAATATGATCAAGCCAGTTCACAGAATATGGGGATCACTCAGCTACAATTACAAAATAAATATAATCAAGATGCCAACACCGGCATCCTCAAATACCTACTCACACCTGATGACACCTACATAGGCATCATCATAACGAAGAGGTTAAAGAACCTCTCCAAGACACCACTAAACTCATTACTCCATTAATAAGCACCAGACATCAGCCATAAAGAAAAACACCTCTCAAGAGAAGTAAGAACCACACTAGTTTGCTTGCATTCAGGACACCATCAAACATTAAAACAATCAACACAGAATGTGCTAGGCCACAGATTCAAACTAACCTTCACCTAAGATACAGTGGACAGTAATGAGATTGGTTTGTAGGATACAGGGTTTTCAGGTTGTTAGTTTGATTTTAATATGGGTAGTATGTGGGCTCTTTTTCAGATATTTTTAATTTTATTAGGCAACTAGGGAAGTTGAAGATTTTTTTTTTTTTTTTTGCTTGCTTCAGGGCTGATATGTTTTAGGTGGATATTTGATATCTTAGATAGGCCTTCTTCTTGAGAGTTCCTAATTTTCTTTATTGACTACATCTTTGTTGGTGAGGAGAGGGGTGGCACATGTGTCTGGTTTTATTGTATATATTTTTATATTTTCTTTGTTTTCTTTAGATGTAGGTTAGAAACTTGTTTTTGAGATGTGTCTGTTGATAATGTTGCAGTGTTGTTTTGGTGATATTTTTTCCTCTGGGTTGCTCCCTCTGTTTTATGGGTGAGGGAGGATTCAATTTTGAGTTTTTGACGGATTTTACTGCTCTCCACAATATTTTGTTACCTGTCTTCCAATCTATTATATTTGTTTTCTCTACCTGCTGTTTATTATATTAGGGATGTTTTTGTTTAACTGTTATAATTTTTCTTTTTAGTTTATGTCTGTATTTTTATTCTATATCTTGTGTGTAGCTGGGATTGTATTTTTTCCTTAGCCTCAAGGAATGTGGTTTCTGCTTGCCTTCAGAGGCATCCTCATTTACCCACTTGCACTTCATGATGCCTCCACAGGTGTCATTGTACCAAAGTGGTTAATGTTCATTTGTAGAACATCTGGATTATGCTTTTGTATTGGTGTCTTTTTGGGCATATTATAGTGGATTTCTTTGTGAGGTTGTTTAATGTATGCCCAAGGGATGGGAATGTCTTGAAGGACTGGAGGAGTGCTTGTATAGTTCTGCTTTTCAGAGGAAAAGGGGAACAAAATGAATGTGGTAGTTTTAGAAGGATCAGTTTTGTTGAAAGTAGTTCGAAAGGTATATGGGAAGGTGTTAATTAAAAGGATTAAGAGGAGATGGAAAGGGTAGAGCGGAGGTGGAGGTGAATTGTAGATTGAGAGAAGAAAGTAAGTGCCTTGGGAGATTAAAAAGTATAATGAGAAAAAGACATTTGGGAATGGATGTAAAGAGGAAACTGTATGAGGGGATGATTGTCCCAACAGCATTGCATGGGGCAGAGACATGGAACATAAGGAAGGAAGAGAAGGTTTCTATGTGCGAGAGATGAAATATATGATAAGTATGGTAGGGGTTACAAGGTTGAATAGAATGAGAAATGAGGTGAGAAGGAGAGCAAGGGTGTAAAAAGGGACAATATACAGGGCTGATGAAAGCATATTGGGATGGTTTGGACACATGGAAAGAATGAGTGAAGAAAGATTAGTAAAAGAAGCATGGAAGGCAGAGGTGGATGGAGTGAACATGAAGGTACCACTGAGGATGAGATGGATGGATGGGGTGAAAGGGGTGTGGTGTACATGTACCTCACAAGCATGCTTGTAAGTGCTAGTGTATGCATGGCTGAGTTGTGTGGTAGTTGATCCGACTCAATGTTCAGTAAGGCTAGAAAGGGTCACCTCAATTCGGTCATGTCTGGTCAGGCATCAGGTCGGTCCCTTGTATATACCGTATACTGCCATTCAGTGATTCAGTCCTCTGTACCTATATGTGTCACTAGGCATTCGCAGTCAGTCTCCCACTTAGGGACCACACCACATCCATCCTTAGGCTGATGCACACGTATCTTAACTAGAATAAGTTATACAAAATTGGGCATCACTCTCCCTATCTCACCATTGCCCAAGTACACTCCATATATTACAGGGGCATTGAGCAAGAGGGGGAATGTCTGTTGAGGAAGGAAGAGAGAAGCCAAAAGATAGAGGCGAGTGTAGAATGGCTGTGTATAGATGATACTGTAATGCATGGAAGGGAGTGCTTATGTGTGAATGATATTTTGATGCAGCCCAAAAAGATTTCTCCCTGTCTTCAATGTTTCTGCATGACGGGACGGAGAGGGGGGTTGCCAATGAAGTGGCCTTGCTGTGGATGTGCTGTGTCTTGTTGCACTGCTTCTGACCCAGGGCAATGGTCGAGATGCAGGAATAACCTGTCATCCATGAGGAGCTAAGATAAAAGGTAGGAAGGCGAGGTGGATGGGAGTGGAATGGGTGGGGATGAAATGGATGGGAGTAGAATTATGCCTTTTGCATTTGGCTACCTCCCTTTTATGGGGGAAAACCTTTGGTATATAAGAGGAGATAAATAGAAGGACTAATTGGGGAGAAACAGTTTGAGTTATAGAAAATAGGATACTTAGATTTTTTTGTGGTAAGGTAGACAAGTGAGAGGTTTATGACAGGGTATGAAGGTAGTACGGGAGGTGCTGCAGATGTATGGGATGAGGGGAAAGCTGCTGTAACAGTCATATGTGTAGGTCCCATACAAGTATACATTTACATGTGAAGGTATTCTCCACACATATTCCAAATGTGGACGAACTAACAATTTATGCAATGTCCTAGAATCTTATTGGCTTTCTCTGAGGCAGAAATACACTGCATAGATGATTTGAGATCTTACTGATAATTATGCTGATATCCTTTTCACTATCCATTTTTGTTAATGAATTTCCAAATAACTTGTAATCGTATTTATTATCTTTTTTACCTATGTGCATAACCTTACATTTACTTATGTTGAATTTCATTAGCCACTTTTCAGACCACTACTATAGTTTACCTAAAGCTTGAATACCTAATTGGTGTAAGTGATCATTTGCCATTCTGCACACTTTTGTATCATCGGCAAATTTGGAACAAACAGATTTCAGTCCATGGTCTATGTCATATACAATGAATAAAAGTGGCCCAAAAACAGAACCCTGAGGAACTCCACTTGTATCATTTAGGTCACTAAAAAGGATAGATTAGGGCTTGGAAGAATCTTTTCCAATTCATTTTTGGAAGGATTCTTCTGCTTATTTCCCCCTCTTTCTTAAAGTTATTAGTCAGTACTGGTCGAGAAGGAGACTGATTATACAACCAATTTCTGCAGGTTGAGATGTGATACCAACAACACTGACAGTAACTACACTACGGGGAATTTCTTGGGGGCTTTTCCTAGATTGAGTGTAATGTCTGCAATTTTAGATGACATACACATTGCATTTTCAATAAGTACCCTGGGGAAAAGAGGTTGTAGAGCACAGGGAGGTCTAGGAGACAAATAAAGTTTAGTAGTTTGGTGTGTGGCTGGCACTGGAGTTGGGTGAATTTCTGCATACACCTCCAGTTTTGAGAAGGGGGGGGGTTACTTTGACTGGAGAGTGGATACTTTGATGGTGCCTTTGGGGTGAGAAGTTTCATGATGAGGTGAAGTTGATAAACTCCTTTACATCTATGGTTTCTTGTGGACAGTTACGTCATTTTGGGGTTTAGTAAGGTTTCTTTTTGGCTACCCCCCTTGTAAGGGGAAAAAAGCCTTGGTATATGTATGTATGTAGTAAGGTTAAGTGCTGGGGTGAATGAGGGGAGGGATGGATGTATTTGTGAGTGGGGAGTATGGCAGACTGGAGAGAATAGAGTTTGTGTGGGAAGTTCTTTTAGGCAACAAAATACCAATACCTCAGCCACCCCTCCACATCTCCCTACAAGACATGGAACTCCTAACCAAACTAACACCTTGAATAATCATACCAGAACATGAAATATAAGATAATATACAACAGCAACAATGAGACTATTCAAAGGATAGAAGTGTCACTACACCACTGACCACAACAACAATCCACTCAAAGAAAGATAATGATCACTTAAATTTCTATTATCTCTCCAAGTATTACCCTCTCTACATTTCTCCTTCACCACTTTTATGATATCTCTTGGACAAAAGATTGTTCCCAAGACTAGAAACAATGGTTACCACTCATGAAATACAATACTCTAGAAGCAATAATCAGTGACAAGCACCTGCACATGGTGGTCCTGCAAGAGGGATGAAGCTTCCCATTTTCAAAAGCCATCACCTCCATCAAGAGGTAGAACTCAGAGAGGATGACACTTTGTCTCCAGACAGAGCCCAAGATCTGTATCAACTGTATTTCTTAATCTTTTTCAAACACAGAAAGCTAAAAACAATGACTAATCTGCCTAACAAGAATGATGTACCTTTAGGTCCATCCTATCCCTTTACTCTCTTAATTGAAATCTATGTCTGACTCAAGTAAACATTGACAGCCAACCAGGTGGCTGATCTCCCTCCCCTACAACTTTTATGCAGAGATTTGTGGGAGGACCCAATGACCACTGGCAGCCACTGTGGGGCTGTGTTTTCTGCTTAGTGTTAAACTGAAGGCAAAAATTAATCAAATACAATACAGTACATTTCATATTGATGTACAGAGCATCACAGTTCGTTTGTTTGTGCATGTGAAGTTTATGCATGCTCTAAGCACACTTACCTGTTTTACCAAGTAATTGATTCAAATGTATTGAATAATAAGATAATGGTCTGAACATCAGGAATGTATAAAAATGGTACTGGTATAAAACACCCCCCAGTTACACACTTAATATGGAAGAAAATAATCGACCAAATAATCCAAAAAGTAATCTAGCATTTCATCAAGAAACCACATCCAGGTGTCAAACTCAGCTTCATCTAAATTAATGTCATAAAACTGACAAAAATTTGATAAAAGCAATAATAACATAAATAAAGAAGTTATAGTGGTGAAATAGCTTAGTAAGACATATATGTCTATTTTTTCAAATTCCCACATGTCTCCATTTCATGGTCCCTACTCAAGAATATCTAATCTGTTGCATCCCACACCCACAACCTTCAGCAATTATGTGATGTAAACAATAAGCATCAAACGTAATCTGTTGACAACATGCAGCCTTTCTGTAGTCCCCCTTCTCCCGTACTTTATTTTCCCAACTTGAATTCTGGGTTCTTCATTTCGCTTACTGCATATACCTCATAGTCCCATGAACAAGCTGGAAGACATCATTAATGCATAAAAATTTAAAACTGAGCATTCAACCAATTCACACTGTAACATATCTCTCCCATTACAAATACGAAACTGTCTTTTGTATCAACTTACCTGTCTAAAAATATTTGCCAGCCAGACGTACGGTGTGACCATTCAAACGTTTATGATGATTAATCTTTATATTTCCAAGCGCACCCACCACAAACAGTACTGTTTGGTAATAGTGTCCAGTCACTCACTATATACAAAACTAGTTCTGTCCCGCAAGATGTTTTTTCTTAGATGTAAACAGATGAAGATGCCCCTAATATGTAAGTCCTGCCATCTAGGATGCTGACTGTAAGTTTCTCACATCCTTGCTACCGGGAACCCAGAGAGCAGCACTACAAACAGCTGATTGGTCATCAAGTGTCTGCTAGCTTCCAATCAGAACTCGCGTAGTGCCTTGGCTTGAGCGTTTGTAAGAGAGGTTATGATTGGACAAATTGTCAATTTCCATCCAATCACCTTTATAGTTAGAATTCTGTAAGGTTAACTTTTATTTTGCTTGGATGTCAGTGTGCTAGCTGAAGTAGGAGAAGGTGGATGTGTATTGGTCTAAGCTGACGAATTCTGAAACTACTTCAAGTAAAGAGATTAGTACGTGCATAAAATAAGTTAATATATAGTGAAACACGTTTTGTATAAATTAGATATTCATCAACCGACACCCGTGCTTGAGTGAAATCGATATAAGTGATTTTGAATGAACTCTGCCAACTCTTTTTGTTATGTTTGTTGGAAGTGTGAATTCAGTTCGAGAATAAAATAAATTTTGATATATGGGAAATAAGCAGTGAATTAAAGTATGAAACATAAGTTTGAATATATTTTAGTGTCACATGCAACAAAGGAGTTGGTTGATATTTTTACTTAACCCATATATTTCTTGTGTATTTTTAATTGATTGCCTATGGAATATATTGATCATAAATTCCATGCTACAAGTTTTGTACCCTGTATGTTGTGCCTAAAGAAAATCAGATGTACATATTCTTCAGATGCCACACATTATGTTTTGGTCATAGAATTTATAGTGGTCAACTATTTTGCTCCTCTGTACATGATACTATTAGTTTCCAATGATATGGCATAATTTCAAAATAGGTGCATGGATTGTTTACCCTCACTTTAAACATACAAACCTGGGATTTCTGACAAGTCCTACCAGTATATGCTAATTTGGACAATAACTGTTGCTGCCATGAGCCTCATTGACTAAACCATTGCCACAAAGTGGATGGTAGGATTCAGGTCTTCACAAAAGTGTCTTGGGAAAGAGACTTGGGAGTTTTGTTTATGATGTGTTATTAGTGTAAGGCTGTTTCCATGTCATCATCATTTAATAGTAGGAGGGGAACAATTGCTAGTTGTCAGCTTTCTATGTGTGAAAAGGTGGAGGAAATACAGTTCAAGTTGACACTCCAGTCTGGAGTTTGTATCTATTGGAGATAAGGGTGTTCATGGGTTTTTAAGGTAGCTAGGAGATGATTCTAATATTCACCTAGCAGGATCATCACCACTAGCAAGTACCCATGAGTAGTTCCTGCTTAGTTTATTATATGCACTATCGTATATCTTGTATTTAGTAAGTGAGTATGATCTCTTGCTGGACTTTATAAATTAATTACATGCTCCTTTTTTTATTTCAGAATGTGTCGGGATTAATTGATAAATGAAGACATGTGCTTCATGATGTGGTTCAAAGTCCAAGTAAAACAGAGAAGTGTTTGCATCAAGTGAGTTTGGTGCATAGAGTCTGAAGTGTAATTGTGCTAATAGGGTTGCCTAAGCAAGAAGCAGAGCACTCCCAGGGGTGCAAGTGGGAAAGTGTTTTATAGCAGCAATTGTACCATAATAGTGATAAAAAGGAAAGGTCTTTGGTTACGAAGTGAGGCTTTTAAAGAAGCCTGCTGTAGGAAAGTGTTTGTTTGGTGATCGTGTCAAGCAAGTGCAACAGATTCATGACCATGAATGTGATGATGCGAAAGAAAAAATACCGGTTCTCGGTGGAGGTGCGGGTGGAAGAGCTGCAGCACGTGCCCTTCCTAAATCAAGTACTCTTTGCTAAAGTCAGACTCCTAGATGGAGGATTCACCGACCATTCTCCAAGGTAAGTTGTTGGTTTTATTTGAATGGTAACTATACCAGATATCATGGAAGTATTTAGTAGGCTTGAAATGATTAGTGACTGGATGCTGTTGTCCTTGTAGATAACAGCATGTGGTATTTGCACAAGGAAATGCTGCAATGGAGGAAGAATCAGTGTCTTTGAGACTGTCTGTTAGCCTTTATTTATGGAGGTACAGTCCTGAGGACCTCAGTAACTCACTTTCACTATGTCACTTTTGATTGTCTTTGCTACTTTTTTTTTTTTTTTTTTTTTTTATCATCATCCGGGTGAGGAGGGCAACATTTAGATGCCTGACCTTACACATGTCCAACATACACAAAAACCATAGGTTACACACATAACCAATGCAGTGCAATACCAGCAACCCCATGAGAGTACTTGCACCACACTCACAATCTTGTGCTAGTAAAGAACTGGACCTGGGGCCAATACACACTCCCACACCTAAAAACAGTATCACCAACACATGGAGCTGCAACAAAACCTACATAGACACAACATGTGTACAGAAAACCAAACAGATACCCCAAACCACACTACCCTCATTTACTGTCTGTACCACAACCAGGAAAGATGAAACTCGCCACAAATGTAGACTCATAACACTAAAACATTACAAACCCTTCTAAAATTCACTAACAGATATCACATCAGAAATGAGCACAATTCAAATACAAAAGAATACCACATTCAACATCACAAACAACTACACATCACCTGCCTTATCAGCCCCCAGGATTCCTCACTCACCCACCCCTAACTCCAACCTCTCATTGTATAAAGAAACCACATATGAGCAAGCAGCTTGAAGGCACTCTGCCCAATATGGTTGTGCAAAATAGAACATCTTTCCAAGCTAAACACAGTAAACTGCAAATGCCCCTTTAGATAATATCCCCTGACAATAATGTCACTATGGAAAAAACATCCATGATCTCCTTTTGGGCCACTTTCCCATGAAGATTGCCACAGCAGAACTTGAAAGAAAAATAGGGCTTGCATACAAAGAAGCATATGCAAACTACAAGTACACGAAATTGCAAAATTATCTGGGGAAATTAAAAAAACTTGAAAGTCTTAACTCATAGTTTCTACACATAAACCAGGCAGTAAAAGAGATCACCATAAAACTTGAAGGAAAAACAAAGCCTATATGCAAAAAAACACTTGTAAACTACAAAAAGGTGAAATGGCAAGGTTATCTAGAGAAAATAGCAAAGAACTTATATTTTAACTAGTCCAGTTTCCACTGATAGGCAAGACAGTGCAAAAGATCACAAAGGGTCATAGAAAATGCCAGCAAGAAGCATTTTTGTAAAGTTTCAAGTAAAATACAATCTCGACTGTATGCCAGATATAGCAGGACTGTGGAGTCGGTAAACATATCTGACTGATTCCTTTATTTGATCAGTTCTTATGTAAATTACTTGGGTGCACTGCTAGGCCAGTTGTGGTGCTTTATAGGAAAATATCACAATTTTGTGACCAGAATTAGCTATTTTTGGGAGCTCTTGTGGGAGGATGTCATGTTGGTAGGTACACTAGTGTATGCTAACATATTAGTATGATGTAGACATCTTGAGAAAAGATTATGTGATTATTATTGTATATTGTAAAAAGATTCAGATATACATATCTTGAGGCACGAATGGAAAATGGGTAGCAGTGTTGAATTATTCAATATGAAGTGAGGCATTTGCAAGGCTGAAAGAGGAAAAATATCCACGAGATTTCATAAGGGATACCCCATCATTCTACAAACATTTCATATGAGATTGTGGGGGACATGTATAGACAGCTGTAGAACAAAGGGGGCTTTCCACTGCAAGGGAGATAACAAAAAAATGTCATAAACCATAATCCATCCAAGATTGGAATATACATAAGTGATATGGATGGCCTTCAGACAAAGATTGAGAGAATACAAAGAGCAGTAATAAAAAATATTCCCATCGTTGAAGATGAGTTGGATGGTGAGAGGCTAGGAGGATTTTCACAGCTATTGTTAAAGGATCAAAGAGATAGGGGACTATATTCCAGTATTTGGATCATTGAAAGGGATGGACTCGTATCTTGATTTGGAATGTCTGAAGAATTTGAAAATGAAAATCCGCAATGTCACATTTATGAATAGAGTAAGTATAGGTAGTGACCATAGAATGGTAGGTTCATTAATGATAGCTGTCATCTTGAGTTCCACTAAGTGGCCCCATAGTAGCTGGTGATGGCCTTTGGGTCTCTCACTGTTTATCTGAAAAGAAACTTTGGATAGTTGTCTGTGTTGTATTGGTGTGGAACTTTCTGTGGTTGGAATTTCATTTGGATATTGAATAGAAAGGAAATGAGTTTTGATTTATTGAATATCATTAGAGAGTCAGCAGAGAAAGTATTAAGTGCAGTTACAAATGCTCTAATGAAAAGAAGCACAACCCAGATTGCAAAACCAGAGTGGATGAAATAAAGCTGAACTGAACAAGCTTATCTGTAAAAGGCAGAGTTCAAAGAAAAGAAAGATAGGTCATATAGAGGAAAATATTTGGAAAGGTAAAAATATTAACGAAACTGACTGCAGACTGACTTTAGGGGACAGATAGAAATGAAGAGTATTGGGTACAGAGGCAGAAAGGTTGAAAAAGAATACCGGTAGTAGAAGAATTAGACCAAAAGCTTTTTTTCTTAAATATTTCTGTAGACAAATATAAAGTGTTATTAGAGATGTGATTTGGAGAATAGCAGCTAAGGAAGATATTTGACATCATGCTAAGACATCAACAGGCTACTCCCTCCCCCACCCAATACCCCCATAAACACTCATTCACACCCAAATCATAATAGAAGCACTATAAGGCCAACCATTAAACTTCATGTAACACTTCCAGACATGACCCTAACAGAAAGATTCCTCCCATGAGAAGAAAGAACCATGCTATGATAACTGTATTCAGGTGACCATCCAACACTAAAATGGTACCTAGATCTACATGGAATAGTCCTGCCCACAGATACAAACTGATTCAGATGTGACCATCACACAGAAAATACCAAACGCATCTTACAAAGCATCACCCTAGCCATACTCAGACAATACAGTACCTCTCAGTTGTGGGTCCATCCGATAACTGTTGCCTGTTACCTTCTATAGGTGTACAAAAGAAAAGAAGTTTGACTTTTTCAGTATTGGTGTAAATGGATCTATTTATATTTACGAGTTTTATCCATAGCTTTTGAAATTAGAGGAAATATACAAGGAAAGTGGTATAAGAGTTTTAGTATTTAAATGTAGCTGCTATCCTCATTTTAAAGATGCTAATATAACGGGAAGTGTAAAAACTACTTACAGGCCTGACAAATCGATAGAGAAGCAATGGGAGTGAAATGTTGATCAGGGAAATTAAGTGATAATGGAGGCGCACACAATTTGAAGGGGGATAGGATACAAGATCGAGTACGTGATGCTAATTGGTTGGTCATTATACTGCCAGTTTGGTGAGTGAGTATGTATGTTGTGTAACCAGAGTTACACTGTTTCGCGCCAAGGGTTCCACGACTTCCAGCCATTGATGACTTGTTGCTCAGCATTCACTTATGCAAGCAAAAGTCTGCTGACCTGCTCCAATTCAGTTTTGCCTGCATTTTACACTTGTTACCTTCCAGATCAGTTTCTCTGTTTTACTTTTCATGTGAATCTTCGTGGGAAAGGGGTGCTCTCAATTCTCAGATTGTCGATTTTTGTTCTAAGATAAACGCAAGGATTGGCTGTGAAGAAAGGCGCGCTTGCGCAAGGCGTGTTGATACTATTCCACGTCATTGCGTCGGGGTCGTTCTCGTCTACGATGCAACATGCACTGTACTGTTGTCAAGGCCGCTTTGTTCCCGTTTCCTCACGCATCTGTCTTAAAGCAGCGGTTGCACGCTGAACTGGGAAGTCAGAATCGCAAATAGTCATTGGGTTATTGTACTAGACTCTGAATCGAAAGGCACCTCATCAAGTTACGATAATAGTATTTTTGCACCAAAATTAAAATCGAGATGATAAAAAGAAATAGAGAATCTGTTACGATGATCTGGAATTGAAAGGAGCAAGGGTTTGGGCTCCAAATCGACCCCCCGCCCACTGTCGAGTGCTTTTCCGTGTGTGGGTTTGTATCTTTGTGCTCGTAAGGTCCCGTCTCCTTTCTCTAGTTGTCATATCACTTTTTGAAATTTCTTATAGATGTTAAGTCATTATTACGCATCAGAATGAATACTACTGTGTGATATGTACAGTATATTTCATGGTAGAGAGCTTGGTACGGCTTCTATTTTTAATGTTCTTGATTAGATTTAGGTTTCGGGCTGGGAATGAGCGCAGAAACTTTCAAGTCGTCGTCGTCGTCGACGAGGCAGCCTGGAGAAGGATCCCGTTTACGGCCGGGAACCGCCCCCGGGGGGGGGGAGGGGGGGGAGCAATCAGGACGTCGCGTCAGTGCCATACCGTCAGCTGGCTCGGGCTGCCAGGTATCAAGGCCACGATGATACGTATGTTATGTAGTGGTAGACATCAGTGACTGTCCTTCCCCCCGGGGGGGGGGGGGGGCTCCGATGTTAGGTCCTGTTCACACTAGCGGTTTCATCTGCATCGGTTCAATTACAGTTTGAGTCCATGGAGACGTTTACACGCAGCCGTGCGCTTTTTCCGTGGCTATGTGATCCAATCTCGGTTTCCGTGTGGTTCAAACCGCTAGTGTGAACCTAAGGGTAAAAGTGCAACCCAATACGTAAGGGGTTAACTCGGATACGCCTCAACCTCATTGAAAGTCCGGAAAGACGCAAGGTACGCAGCTTGAGATGCCGTCTTCTGTCGCTGGTAGGAGGCTAAGAGGAACGCCACGAGAGGGGAATGCGACAGCTGGGCGCCCGTTGCCTTGTGTGCAGTTCGCCCTGTGCTTGGCGAAGCGCCTTGCTGAGTTGTGACAATTGATCTTGGCAACACTATCGCTCCTCTTGTTCCCACGCTCAGAATCATTAACGCTTCGTGACGCCCCCGGCACACACAATTATATTGTATATTCCTAAGGGTGATTGGTGGTGGTGCAGGAAAAATACTCTTGAGTCAATCCTTGGGACTGCCTTGAACCGATGCTGATATATTTTAGTCTAGTGCGCTAGTTTCATGATTGTTATATGTGGGATAAAGGGTTCATGTAAGTGTCAATAGCCGTATATATATACTCGTATGTACAGCTCAAATAGTTTCGTTGTGTGTCAAAATGATTAGCGTGATTTACTAACGATAGTTTTCTGTGCAGCTGTACACACACACACACACACACATATGAACATACATGTCTGAATTCAAAGCTGGTTGATGGGGACAAAGGGACGGGTATTGTGCAAAACAATTAGATAAATACACACGCCTGCGCATACTCTCCTCTATGTGCACTTGTGGGTGTGGGGTGATGTGCAGTGTATGTTTGTATATATGTATACGCGCACATAGCATAGGCCCACTTATCCCAGCCTTCATGTAATAGGAGATAGCTTTCTTTGGGGGCTTGCACATGCGACCCCGGTACTTAAAGGTGCTATTCTGAGGGAGGGGGGGGTTAATTCTGTTTTCTCTCTCTCTCTCTCTCTCTCTCTCTCTCTCTCACACACACACACACACACACACACACACACACACACACACACACACACACACACATATATATATATATATATATATATATATATATATATATATATCACATCTCACTTTGGTGCTTGGTGCGGCGCGTCAGTCGACGCCTTTGGTCCTCAGCGGGGCGGCTGGCCTGAGTGAGTGAGGCCAGCCTGTTGTTGTCCACCGCCTCTTTGAAGTCACTGAATGCACGTCAAACGTAATTGGGTCATTATGCAACCAACCCAGAAGAGTGTAGTAATAGTAGTTGTAAAGTGTGTTTGTGTCTTTTTGAATGCGTCTCACTTTCTTGGGTTGCAGATAATATCCCGCCTGTATGTTTTGGGCTTAATAGTGTCAGTCACCTTCTGGCAAGTTTACGTTTGGTTATGATGTGCGTTTTTTTTTTCTACTGAATAAAGGTATGCGTATATCGATCTGAAGCAAAGTCGTGTTTATGGATATACCGACTTCATCCACAAATTTGTTTGTGGTTGTACATTTACTCCTTTGTAGTGTTTTTTTCCACCTTACATTTCCTTTAGTTCTGCTTGTCCTATGCCTCAGTAACGTAGCCCGGTCACTTCGGACCAGTTGGTTTTTATATCGACGGCATCGGAATAATAAGTTTGGTTTCACCGGTCGCACGATACGGACCATGCCGTGCTCGGCGTTACCTCTGTCGCCATCGTCGAGACCCTGCTCTCGTGTGACTGTCGGGACCACGGCGGGTCACGTGATCGCGTCACAGCTCGCCGCTTGGTGTGGTATTCGTTCTTTTAGTAGTTTAATAATTCTGTAACTGTTCACGACTTGTACATTTGCCCTGGCTATCCCCCATGGGATTTCGTTCGATCAGAAGGGTGGAGATGGCGGTGTGGGTGTGTCCTCTGCTCCTGCGTTCGACTGGACAAGGAACACATGTCGAAGGAGGTCATTCCTTATCTTGCCTTAATCGACTCCTTGGTTCAATAGAATCTTCTGACATTGGCCAGATTTTTTTTATCAAATGTATCGCTGGCCGCCGGGCGCCCTTGCCTTTGTACGCGGGCACGGTCACGGTGCCTACTTCGGCTAGTGAACTCTTCCGTCCGCACTGAGTGGCACTTTTATATCTTGTCCACGGCACGCCCCTCGCGTCCATAGACCACCCGGATTACCATCTTCGTCGAGCCATCGGATTGAAGGTGGGATTGACACTCAGGATACTATGCGAGATAGAGACGTGGTTGTGAATTTGTCTCTTCCGTTGTCGTCAGCCAAGTTCGGAATGGATGAGATTGCATCGTAGCGTCTCATCCGGTCTGAACAATTCGGGTGAAGACAACATACTCGTAAGATGTAATTTCGCAGCCGCACGGCTTGCATACATAGCATAGCTCGTATAACATCCCCAGTAGAATTGGTCACATCTCGGTTGTTGTCGGTGTGCCTGGCATGGGGTCATCAATTGCAACTTTGTGGTGGGTTGAGTATTTGAACTCCTCCTCAATACCTCTCGGCTCTAACAGTGCAGGGACATCCGAACTGTTTATGTGTCTCCCATAACTTGTTTACTAACAACACATTTCGCCACCGGATGGCATAATGGCACTGTTGCAGTTTGGTTTGGTTTGTGTAACACCGTGAGACAGTAGTAATGTGGGGAGGGAGTGCAGTCCGTCGTAGATAAGGATTGTGTCTGCATTGGCTATGCACTAGAAGGAGTGACCTCGGATTTAGTTGCAGGGCCACCGTGTTCATGTAGAGGCGGACGAAATTGGCTGTACACCGTATTCCCCCTGCCCCCCACATTCTCTCTCTCTCTTTCACACACACACACACACACACTCATTGTCACTTTCCCTTTTTTCATCCAACACTTTTACTTTCCCCGCTTTCGCCCTGCATCGTACGAGTTCACGGGCGTTGGTCCTCTCACCAGTCGCTGTAGGCGATCAGCAAGAATGTCATTCGTGGGCGTGGAAACCGGGAGCAGAGATGGTGGTGACTTTGGAGCCCCTCCCCCCCTCTCTCTCTCTCTCACACACACACACACACACACACACACACACACACACACACACACACACACACTATCTCTATCCTGTCAACAGTTTTATTCCATTATGTTATTCTATCCTGAGATATGGATGAAGAGTCACATCTAATGGTCCTGTATTCTGCGTAAGGAGTGGATAATTTTATTTGTAATTTGGCACAGTATGTTTTAAATGCAAGGCCCGTCGTTCAAATCTACTGTGATCCAGAAGTAACCCGTTCGACACGGTGGCGCAAGATCAGTTTCCAAGAAGTGCAGGGATTTTTTTTTTTTCAGTGAGGCATTTGTGGGCATGTTGCGTTCATTAGATTTGTCATTTTTATGTATGAATCAACATAATAGACGAGGTGCTATATGTGTGTGGTTTTCTGTCCCGTAGTAAAGAATTGAGTCGATATACTCTAGGGCGCGACATGGGATTTTGAAGAAAAATCATGGGAAACACAAAGCATATATGTGTGTGTGTATACAGTATATATATATATATATGCGTAAATAACCACTAGGAAAAAGTAAACTAACGAAGCAGAGCGCTTTCGTGTAATTACATCTTCAGTGCAGATACAAAGAAGGAATTATAATTCCTTCTTTGTATCTGCACTGAAGATGTAATTACACGAAAGCGCTCTGCTTCGTTAGTTTACTTTTTCCTAGTGGTTATTTACGCATTTGTGAACACACGCTCCTAGTGTTTTTATTGCATATATATATATATATATATATATATATATATATATATATATATATATGTGTGTGTGTGTGTGTGTGTGTACTGTATATGGGAAACTGTTTCTCGACATTGTTTAGACATGTGGTCTTGTTTAGTTTGTTACCATAATGATATGCTTCTCTCATGTCCCAAACCAGATCTCTCTCAGTTTTATCAACTCGTGACCTCCCAGGTTATCTACGAAAGAAAATATCAAATAAAATAGACACGTGATTGACACGTGTGGAAAGTGGCCATGGCTGGTTATTTGAGACACAACTTGGATAAGAAAAAAAAAAGAGAGATAGACTGTGGCCTATGGAAGTGGGGGGTGGGGGGGCGGATGGAGCGTGCCTACCGGTGTTGAGGCTGATAGATTTGCAACCACCAAGTGACACTTCCTGGGCGGCCGGCCGGCGCGCCCCTTGCTGCTGCTGCTGCTGCCTGTGGGCTTGGCTTTCCTCTCTCCCGCCCATCCACCCATCCACCCACTCGGCAAGTGATGTCTTCCTTGCTTGCTAAACCTGTTTGACAGCGGCGAACGAGACGTAGGCAAACGGTCTCGTTAACGCGGACGGGGTCGTCGTCAACGTCATCATTTCTGCACCGAGGCGCGTCAGGTCGAGATCCTGCGGCTGCCGCCGTTAGGTTCATTGAGACACGGAGGTTCACCCGCGACCCATTCGCTGCTCCTGAAGAGGGGACGGGGAGTGAATGCATGGAGGCAAGTCGTCGTTTTTTTCAGGGAAAGGATTAATTGAGATATGTTTAAGATGTGGCGACTGAACTCAAATAGGTGATTCGAGAAGGATGATATTTAGCCCGTTAAATCCTTCCAGGAGATTTCTCTGCGGTTGATAAAATCGTCCGGCGAAGGCCAGGAGACGTTCGTGGCCGCCCGCGGAAACGAGAAGGGCTGTTTTGACGCCCACGGGGCTCGGGGAAGGGCTGTCCTTCCCCGGACGTGGGGCAAATGCCACCACAAGCGGCCGTGCGGGCCTTTTGTCTGTTCTTGCCTTTGTTGTATGCGCGCGGCGTTGCAGGCATCAATTTGCATACAACGCACGTACTGTCGCTCGATTCTTTCACTGTTTTTTATACATATATACAATTTGTCCTTTCTGTCCCCCTTTTGCCATGTGTTGTAAGTAGGCCTGTTTAGTCTTAGCTTTTCCTGGATATCTTGTGTTTTTTATACTCAGTCTACACGTTTTTACACGATAACATTTTCTGGTTGGTCTTGCGCACAGTTTCTTCCCTTCCACATCCATCGGCGTGCCCCTCTCTCTCTGTCTATATATATATATATATGTATATATATATGTATGTATGTATGTATGTATGTATATATATATATGCAAGCAATCATATCACCGTGATACGAAAATGCAAAATAACCAGAGGAAAAGAGAAAATTGTCTGAAGATATAATATACGAAAGTACTGTGTACAAGTTTCTCTTCTGTGGTTATTTTGCATTTAAGGAATTTGAATCATTGCATTCATTGTGATAACACAGAAAATTGTATTAAGTAAGGACATTAAGGAGAGGAATATCATAGAATCATGTCATATAAATGCTTCATTTGAGAACAACATGAATATGAGTATGGGAATGTATAAATTACATATCTTTATAACATACAAAATTGTTGACAATAGCCGGCTCAAATGTCCGGCAATACTGAGAGTGAGGTCACAATGGACCTGTCTTAATTTCCCCTCTAATATGCTTCTTTTGTATATATATTGTCACTGTTTCCTTACTCTGTACCTTTGAAAATGTCTTAAATAGACGAAAACGTTCGGTCACCTTTCATTTTATTTTCCAAGTGGTTTTATTACACACACACACATATATATATATATATATATATATATATATATATATATATATATATATATATATATATATATATATATATGTGTGTGTGTGTGGTGTGTAAAGTTGACAGACTCTCATCTGTACTAACACTTCGATTCTTGGCCGTGACAGCTAGTTGTGTGTGTGAAAGAAAAATGGTAGTATGGGGTAGAGGGTTTTGAAATTGTCAGGTATAATGGATGGTAACTTTGGTGCTGGGCTTTTGGCAGCCTTTAGTCCTATGATTGATGACGCCCGATACCAGGGTTGACGGATGGCGGAAAAGTGGGTCTTGGGCCACAGCACAAGTGTGTGGTCGCAACCCCATCCATGCCGGGTGGCACTTTTCCTCTTATCTTTACTTCCGCTGGCATGTTGTAGTCATCCGCGTGGCGGAACCCCCCGCCTTGTGCATGGAAATAGGAGTGATGGTAATATGTGTAGAGATTACTTCGTTTCATCTTATACGTATCATGTACATACAGTGGCTTGGTTATAACCCTCACAGCCAGTATCCAGGTTTTCTTGGTTCTTTCGTCACAATGCACATGCGAGACAAATTGCCGTAGAGAGCGATTGAAGGGGATTGTGTTTGCCCATTCACACTTGGAATGCCTCCTCGTTTAATTGAAATCGTCTGGCCTTCTGAAATTAAATCCCTCCGGGTGGGTTCAAAATAACCCGCTCTTGGCCGATACTGAATGACATTGCCTGGTGGCAGCTGTAATATTATTCCAGATGTGCAACTCGTGCAGAAAATGGTTAGGTTTTCTTTCAGATGCGGAAGAGACACTGAGACCCATTTCAAGCATTGATGCCTTCGACCTTTTACTGGGGCACGAAAAGATACTCGTACTTGATTGTGGGAATCGCGTTCATGCTCATGAGATACATGCGTGGGTGTTGTATATTTAGACAGGCGGAAATCACTGACGTTTCCTCGAATTAGTACAAGTTCAGATGGGGCTAAGCGCACGTCCCCTCAGAATTTCCTACTCTCCTCGTTTTCATGTTAGTTCAGTAAGAAAGACTGTTACCCCTTCGTTTGTTCAGATCTTATATCTATGTGGTGAATCACCGAACAAAAAGTCCGGACTGCAGTATAACTGTGCAACAAGTACACCGCAGTCCGGTTTGAGCCAGTCTCTGCATGTTGCAGCGTTCAGTTAGGAATCAGTCCCCGGGGGTAGATGGGGGGAGGGGGAGGGGGTAGTGCCTGGGGAGGAGGGTCGGGGGATTGTTGGTGGGAGAGGGGGAGGGTGCAGTGCAGTGCAGATACTGGGAGACGCACCACTTGCGAGCATTGGGTTGCCAAGCGGTGACGTCAGCAGCTGGACAAGGAAGACTGGTGACATCACAGGCGGAGGGGTGGGTGGGGTGCAGAGGAGGCTCTTCTTAGGACGGCCTCGAAACGGTCACTGTAGTCAGAGGTGGAGGATTATGTTGACCTTGG
This sequence comes from Oratosquilla oratoria, assembly GCF_046742065.1. Taxonomy (NCBI): domain Eukaryota; kingdom Metazoa; phylum Arthropoda; class Malacostraca; order Stomatopoda; family Squillidae; genus Oratosquilla; species Oratosquilla oratoria. The sequence continues at coordinate 1,092,315 of NC_134787.1, forward strand.
TGGTCAAATACATTGGGACGGCCTCGAAAGGGTCACTGTAGTCAGGGGTGGGGAAGGATTATGATGGCTTTGGTGGCCAAATGCATTGGGTGGGACTCTGACATGGGCTGACGGAAGCATTGGTTCTTAGGTAGCCCTACTTGCGGCTTGCTTGAGCCGCGGTAAAGCCCCACAGGTGCACGGGAAAGCCATCCCTGAGCCATTCGGGGGAGCCATGGAAGGAGTTTTCGTTCGAGATTGCGTAAGCACATGATTGCTGAATCACTTGGGTACTGTTTCCACTATCTAGATATTCCCACAGCAGTTTGTAGTCGCCGTCTTTACTCCTCGTCATTTCTGCTACAGGGTTGGTTTGCTCTCACTTTGATTCCGTCAGTCGTGGTTACTTTTTTTTTTTTTTTTTTTTTTTTGTTCTACTCAAGTCCATCTTGACTTCCTGTCCTTTATTACTGTTCTCATTTATCAGTGGTCCATGGAGTCTTACTTCCCAAAAGACTCCCATATGACGGCTTTCTGCATGCTTCAGTCGTATAAGAGTCTGTGTTTCTTCGTGTCTAGGTATACAAACACCACCTAATAGTTTCCTTCATGTAGCCCGTCGATCGCCGTTATATTTGAGACACCGGACCTAATTTTGAGCCCAAATTGGTCGTCTGCCAAGTTGGCCATCCCGTCTTTTTCATTTCTCATGCAGTGTAGTTATCATGCTGGTCAGAGCCTTAGTTTTTTTTTTTTTTTTATTTTTTTTTTTTTTTTTTTTTTTTTCTTTTTTTTCTCGAAAGTTGGTGTCGTGTGTTCTCTCTATCTTCTCTCTCTGGGTGCGGGTGTGTGTGAGGCTCGCCATGGTCTGACCACGTGCTAAACTCGCGATAAATAGCGGTTTCCTTTCCGAATGAGATATTAGTGTTCGTATTTAGACCGATAAGTGGTCAGTACTGTGACCGAACAAACACACGCAAATATAAATGCACCATCCCATTGCTTCATGGAGGCGGTGACGGTTCGCAGCGTTATGGGAGTTTAAAACCTTGACCTGCACTTGATCTCGGGGATGCGCCGTCACGTTGTTTACTTTAATTGTAGTGCACACAAGTAAAGCTCGTGGGGTCCTGTCCGACTCTGTCCCCTTGGCTTTGCTTTATGTTTTTGTTTTTAGGTCAAATGGATACCGTCCACCTGTATGTGTGTGTGTGAGATTTCCTACGTGCCTGCACCTACACGCCGACATTTCTTTGTGTTAGATGTATATCTCTGTCCCCTGCTATCTCCAATTCCGTTGTGAAGATACAGTAGTGGGTGGGTTCCGATAACTCGGTTGCATAATTTGATTTCGAGAGTAAACACATGTGATGCGTGTGTGTGTGTTCGTATACGTGTGATTCCCCCACGGTCTCTGATCACGGACTGGACTCGTAATCAACGGTCATTAGCCTCCTGTATGAGAGCTCAGAGCTCGTATATAGACCGATTTATGGGCAATGCTGTGACTTGGCACATGCACACTCTATTCCCTTGATCAATGGGAGCAGTAACGGCTTGTAATTTTGATGAAGCTTTCAAGCCCTGCGCGAGGTCCTCGTCGTCGAGAGCGCTTGAACCACTGCACCAACAGATCCGCTTTAGGTGTGTCTGTTTGTGTTTTACGTGATTGTAATGTACAGGATAATAATTATGTTGTGGTTTCATGTGTGTGTGTGTGTGTCTGTTTGTGTTTTACGTGATTGTAGTGTACAGGATAATAATTATGTTGTGGTTTCATGTGTGTGTGTTTCTTATTTGACAATGTAAGACGCAACTTTGCCCTGGAAAGGTTAAAAAGAATTGCCCAGATGGACTTAAAGAGGCGGCAGGAGCCCAACTAATAGTTTTTATTGTTTAATTGAAATTGTTATTATTATTATTTTAATGTTAAACTTAGATAACGTGTAGCGATTATCGTTCATGAAATTCATTCAACTCTTCAAAGTTAAGGAGTACCCTTTTCTCAGCACTTACACGTATTCATGTCACATTTTACCGGAGATATCTTGTTATATTTAAGCAGAAACACCCTTTGTCTTTGAATGAACCGTGGAATTATAGTGATGGATAGTGCCGACATCCATCATCATCTGCTCGCACTCCAGTAGCATGTAGTGCCATTGTCAGTGTGCTACAGACTAGTCACGCATACTGCCAGTTACCATTTCCTGTTCTTTTTTATACTTATTTATTTAAAAGTCATATATTCCGTAAAATATGTGTGACCATGGAATGGAAAATTGTGTCCAACCAGTACGGCCGTATTAATTAGTCATGACTGATGATAATAGGATGAAAATGATAATAGTTGTGGTCAGTCTGTTCCGCGACATGTGAGATAGACGGGCAGTTTGCCTTGGCATACAGACGAGTTCGAGTTACGGCGGAACCCTCCATCCATGGGAGCGTCGCGTTGCGGCAACAAAGGCAGATGGCAACGATTGTTGTCCCTCTGCCCCTTCCGTTCTACCTACGCCATCGACTTCCTGGTTCTACGGGTAGACTTGTCAGCACGATGCATTGTCCTTAGCTGAATAAAAATGTGGGCGGGGGAAGGGGGGCAATTGACTAGTGGTAAGTGGCTTATTTTCTGCCAGTAACTCTTGTCGATTCCACCCCTGTTTGCTTTACCCTGGCGGAAATTCTCTTGTAACATGTTGCTATATGGGGATGACTTCGAACCTTCATATTTCATCTTTTTCATGATTGTGAATGCGTAACACGCAGTCCTGCAGCAGCAGCAGCAGCAGCAGCCAGCAACAGAACTTGGGTTTTCATATTCTGTGTTGGACTGCTTCGGTGTCATTGGATAACAAGAAGGGGAGGGGAGCAGTATCTGGCTGTCAGCTTTTATTAGGTGAGGAAGTAAGGAGGAAACAGTCGAATTTATATATATATGTATATATATATATATATATATATATATATATATATATATATATATATATATATATATATATATATATTAATTAAATCTCTGTCAGGTTGAACCGAACAGCTTGTAGCGCCAGGCAGGGTCCTTGTTGTGAAGGTCATTGGTCTTCCAGTGCCCCGTCGTGGGCTGTGATGCGAGCTGCATGGTTCTGCTTGTCTGTCGCACAGTTTGTGTGTGTGTTCGTCTCCCTGCAAGCAGGCGAGTTAGTGCCACCCGAGCTGTGACGTCACAGTGGCACTGTGCCAATACAGTCGCGGCACCCCAGACGGGCTTGCCGACTGTGTATTTTTCATTTTCTTTTATCAAGTTGTTTATTTGACTGGTTCTGAGAACGTTCTTCCCATATGCCATGTCTTCATGGAAACAGTGAGGCAGCCCTGCTGCTTTCTGTGATATGCGTGTACGTGCGCGCGCGATTTGTGTGTAAGTGCATGTGTGTTGAATTTTATAGAACTTCAGTGGACTGGCGAGCGGCTTTCTATTTCACCCTTGGAATATAAGTATCATGATGCAGATTTATAGACAAAGTCTTGTAATGGATGGGAAGGTTAAGAGAAGTGGGGATGCATGGACACTATCCACCTCCACACACACACGCACGCACACACACACACACGCGCGCGCGCCACCACCAGTCGCTATGTTTTCTAACACTGCAGAGGTGGAGGGGCAGGTTTGTGTGACTGTGTGAGGGGCGTATCAGAGCCGCGTCCTTTCACTGTTTGGAGGTACATTTTCAAATGCGTGTTGACTATGACAGTCTTTGTAGGTTTTTGTTTGGTTAACTCCAGTTCGTATTGTCCAGTTGAGGGACGGGCGGCCCTCAGGTGAAGGGGTCTCGATGGATCCCGTTTTCCTGTGCTGCACCCCCCCCCCCTCTTCCCGTCATAGTTGTGTACACTTGTCAGTTTTCAGCCATGGGTGTGGGTATAAGGGGACGCGTTTTGTTGTTCAGATGCCTGTCGGCGTCGTTGGTGGCGCCGCTTCCTCTTTCGCCAGCGCCGTTGGTGCCGGGGGCTGGGGGTGGGGGGAAGAGTTGCCTCCTCCGTGTGCTTGTGTTATCGGTGGGGGATGTGGTGGCGTAGTGGTTAAGCCATTCAACCGGCGCCCTAAATTGTCCCATAAGACGGTAGTTTGAATCCTTACTAGTAGATGATCGCTTTTATGGGGAATTAGATGAATATCGTCACCCGAGGAAAATATTATTCCTGTAGACTGTACACGAAAAGGAAACCCAACGAAGAAAATGCAAGGACAGTATAGATATTTGTCCCTAATGAAAGTACAGGGAGAATACAGGTACTTGCACTTTTCAGTGTCATGATTGCAGAATGGTTTTGATTATCTAAATATTGAGCAGTCATTCAGTACTGTATTTTCCTACGACCCCCCCCCCCCGACAGCCCTGCCATGACATGTGTGTGTCCTTCATTTTACTGTTTTTCTTAATGATATAGTGTTGTCGCAGATAGTCTTGTGCAGATTGTATCGATTGGACTCTGTCGCCCTACCAAGTTTTGTTATAGATATTCCTCTGGGGTGTTAGGATGGATTTTTCAGAAATATGAATTTGTGATGGAATTTGAAATATTGTTCAACTTTATATTCGTTTTAGAATATTGATTTATTCTTGGTATTCAAAGATCCTTTGTTGATTGCAGACTTAGTTGAATATTCCTTGAATTGCAACAAGATAGCATCTTTTTCGTTGGTGTTTGTCTTATATCAGATACAAAGTGACGTTGGTACAAACTGGTGCAATCGTATTGTGGAACAAGTAAAATTGACGCTCTCTCTTTCTTTCTCTCTCTCTCTCTCTCTCTCTCTCTCTCATGGAAATAGCCTTCTAAAATCATATGAATCGTAATATTGTAGCCTCTCATTGTCTTTCAATAGGATCAGCAGCAAAATATAATTGCAGGAGAAATTATGTATCAACCGCGAAGTAATTGTATGAATGATGTGATCCATTACGTTTCGTATGCTTTGCTTATTACACATCCTTATGAAATAGATAATTGAAAATACTTATAGAATTAGTCATTTCCACAATATATGATATATCTTCCTCTCATTTGAATGCACGAAAATTTTGGAAATATATCAGTCTCCCATGCTCCATGCTTTACCTTCAGGTGAAACAATTGTCGGATTGATTATAACACTGGACCCCGATTTTTTTATTATTGTTTATTTATTTTATTTTATTCTATTTTTGTGGGACTACGAGTACCATATCAAGGACCCAAGGCAAGACTGAATGATTTCTTGCCGAGTGTGAAAGGGTATTGGTCAGCCGACTCTAAACCATTGCTTCCCAAACTCTTATATAAGGCCCCTTTTTGCTTCCAACAGACCCGCACCCACCCACCCCCGCCCGCCCTTTTGTATCCATATAAAATAACCTTTTTATGTAACTTAGTAGAAAACCAGTTTGGGTGACTAATAGATTATACTTTGCACGTATGTAACGGCATATACTTGTTCTTGGAATGATTTGATTTTTCATATTAAACAATTATTTTTTATCAGATGACTTCACGCCCTCCTAGTTGGGAACTACTCCTTTAACCCTTTTGCTACCAAAGGCCATGGCTTGGCTGCAGCCATCATGTCCGAAAGGAGATTTATCGAAAAGGCCAGTAGTACCTTCACCACTGAGGGAATGGCACGGAAGGTTAACAGTATGACTTAATGCAACCAGAAAAAAAAAAAAAAAGGTGCAGCGCCCAGTGTAATGGTCCTGAATGGGTGTGGTTGAGCAAGACTTCGAAATTTCATGCGGCTCTATAATGTTTGCGCTCTTGTGTGTCCAGCAGCAACAAGACTTCCGCGTTGGCCAAAGTCGTGAGGTAATATGGTAATAATGTTTGTGTGGTCACGGGACGTGGTGTCCAAAGGTGGCTGGATATGAACAGAGTTAGCTGTTTCACATTCAGACACAAACAGTCACTAATGCCGTATTGTCCATATTGCACGAGCAGGTGGATCACACGGAAATCTTGCCAATGGTGCACCCAATGCTGTACTGGTATAAACTGAACGGGTGGCTCTTGAGGACTGAGCTCCATCGAAAGGCAGTTGGTTTTCCATTTGTGTAGAATATTTACTCTTTTGCTATTGATTTCCTTGAGAGAAGGAATGTGCATACGGACCACGGCTTGTACACGGTGTCACTGTAGGTGGGCTACATTTGTGGTTTGGATGGAGGAGAGCCAGAACGGAAATGATGACGATAAATCCAGACCTATTTTAGTTTGAGATTCACCCGCCCTTCGGATAATGTCAGTGATTAGAAACGAAATTCATTAACGGTATTCATACGCATTACTGATGTATTGGTGTTGCAATTCTCTAAGGTCCGGAACGTAGATTTTGACGTTAATCAATGTGTCAGTTATTAAACAGCTTTGCGTGTCAGTGTTTTTGTGCGATATCATAACCACACGTTTTATCAATGTAACAATATGTTTCAGGAAGGTCTTACTACGGATTTATTTTAATGTTTATCGTTCCCTTTGTTCTATTCATTTCACTTACTTGTATGCAAAGTTCAATTGAATGATACTTACATGTTGCACACATTCATTTCCGTAGCATTGTAAAGTTAATTGTGCATAAGATTCAATTTGAAATAGATATTTTCAAATATTTTTTGCATATCCTTGTTACATATTAGCATCATTATACTTAATATAAACTTGAGTTCAAAGGCGTGCAACATCTAATTTTTACTTCATCTTTGTCAATTTTAGCAGATATCTGTGATGTGGTGCGTTGTAGCATCATACAATTATGTTGTGTATTGTAATTACGTAGTGCTCAATTAGGAGTTGTATATTTTCCACCACTGTATTATTAATTGTCATAGGTTTTGTTGGACATCAGTTTCATTATTGATTGTATTGTCTATTTATTGTAAAGAATGTAACTGTATACGGTTATGTAGAGAGAACCAAGTATTCAACCCAAGCGAGCTCCTGTGAGTTTGCCCACCAGTCGTGAATTAACTTTTCTCGTGTATACACGTTCGTACATTATTCATGTGTATATTGTTTAGGGTGGTCCAATACATGTTTCAAATTATCTGACACTTTTATTGCCACCTACAACATATCTTCTTTTCCTTATCTTTTCAGCATAAGCAAAGTTAACTATATATATATATATATGTGTGTGTGTGTGAAAAGAGTGAAACAATTCGTGTGTGTGTAGTATAATGTAATGGGTGACGATAATGGTGTTTACATTTTATTACCTCGTTTTAAGATGGAAGGCCACGTTTCAATCCAATGATCTGAACCATTCCTGTGTTTTCCCGTCCCGCTGACTAATTTACAATTTGATCATTAAGGCTGCGGCCATTAGAGTTTTACTCGTTGTTTGTATGACAACTGCATGAACTTTATACTCTGATTGAATGAACTAGGAGACACTAATTTCCACAAGTGTTACTGAATAGTGGGTTTGTTGTCTGAATTCTCTTTAAGGTTATGTTTACATGATTTCCTGGTGTGATAAATGTATGTGGCTAAGATATTTGCGCCAACGGCGAGTAGACAATCTCTTTCTCTGTCTCCCTCCATCGCCAAACTAAAATGAGCAGGTAATGTACAGTACTGCCATGTGTGCATATCGGTCGAAGTTGAGCGTTGCAGTCTTGGCTCGGGTCCGTCCCTCCCTCCCTAATCGCGTGATGTGGACGAGACGCCGTGCCGCCAGCGCCGAACTGGGCCGGCTGCAGCGAGGAGTGCCTGACTGCCTGCCTGCCTGCCTGCCTGCCTGCCTCATGATGCGGCTCTTGACTGCTATGCCGTTGACCGGTGGCTCCAACTGCATACTGACTGCTTTGCCAGAGTTGGACTGCAAGCGGAGCGGGCGCAGACTTAGGTAGTGCCTTAGCCATATGGTGGCTTTAGAGGTGTTGCAAGATCGTATTCGTCTTCTTCTTCTTCTTCTTCCTCTTCCTCTTCTTACTCTTCTTTTTGTTACTTTTCTTCTTCACCTGTTTCTTCTTTTTACTCGTCTCTTTCGTCTTATTCCACTTCCTCTTCATCCTTTTTGTTCTTTGTCATTTTCTCCGTTCTTCTCCATTTTCCTATTTTTGTACTTCTGTCTTCCCCTATTGTCTGCTAATTGTCTTCCTTGCCGTCTTTACCTTTGTCTTCGTCCTAGAATAATAGCCTTTGCTGCCGCTGCTGCTGCTTCTTTGCCCTTCTACCCCTCTCCCATCCCCTGACCCTGTCCACCTACACACACACACACTTCCTCCTCCTCCTCCTCCTCCTCCCTCTCACCTTTCCCCTTCACTTCGCCCCGTTCCAACCCAATTTCCCCATTTCTCTCTTTCGCCACGAGGCCTTGCCTCCTCACTGTCTCTCTCTCACTCTCTTCCTCTTCATCTCTCTCTATCTCTCCTTCACTCTCTTCCTCCTCATCTCTCTCTCTCTCTCTCCTTCACTCTCTTCCTCCTCATCTCTCTCTCTCTCGTTACCATTTATACATATTACCAAGTCTATATATTGACGAATCGCCATCTTTTACTAAATACCTGTTGGTAATGGGTGACTGAAGAAAAAAAGATCTGGACCAGGAGATCTTGCGGTCTCTAAGGAATGTAAATAAAAGTGCCACCCACCCGGCAACAGTCAACATAAAAGGAAAAGTGCTCTGTAGTATTCAGGGGACCTTTGATTATATTATGCAGCAAGTTCGCCTCTACCGGTGGCAAGGTTTCAAGTGGACTGCAGCGTGCAGGCTGGTAGGTGGCGTTTCTGCTCCTATAAAGTTGGATACAGAAAAATAGAAATAGTACATAAGCAAGCACACAAACAGGTAAATAAACAAGAAAGTAAAGGATGAACTAATTGATACATGATGATACATGACAGGTCCTCTTGGGTCAGGTCCACTTTTTTTTTTTTTTTTTTTTTTTTTTTTTTATAGTTTGAGGACTGAGAACACCGCTACCGCGTTCCCATGCGTTTTGTGAAAGACGACTAAATGAGGGCGCGAAGTGTGGGGAGCCTTTCTTACTTTTTCTCCGGCGATAAATCGAGGTATGTTTTTACTCTGCCCCACCCCTCTTACAAGACGGAAAAGGCAATTAGTATATACATACAACTCATTTATGAGATGATTATCAACTTGGAGCTGATTGGATTTATACGGGGAACGTAGTTTATGCGTATGTTTGCAGAAATTGCGTCTGGATCGTCTTGTGGTTGAGTGACAGTTCGGACCGTTTGCTTGTGGTTTGGTGCCGGGGGAGGCGGGTGGGTGGGGGGGGGTGTTCATATTGGCGGCGATGCTGGCTGGTGCAACAGCGTCGGTCAGCATCGAGAGTTGACCTTGGCAGGACCCAGCTCCCGGTGGTCGTTTTTGTTCAACGTCCATAGCGGCTTCAAGTAGCTTTTTGTTGATTTCAGGTTTTTACATGCATTGCATTTTAGTTCACAGCGTTTTAGAGCTGCTTCCCCCTCTCCTATCTATCATTGTGTAAGTGGTAAAGTGCACCCCGTTCATTTGGTGGAGCGGTCACTGGGTGTGGCTGAAACGGAGACGGCATGACGTGGGCGTGCATAGGATGGAGGCTCACTCTGGGTCTTGATATTGACCCCCGTCTCTCCCTGATGTTGTTTCGGCAAGCTGCAGAACGTCTTATGCTTCACCTGAAGACATACAGTGACGCTCTTGTTCTATTTTGTTCTGGCTATCTTCAGACGTGGAGGCTGGGTGAGGCTGAGGACCGAGATGAAAGCTATGATGTCATTTGTATGCCGTATTCAGACGTACTGTGGAAATGTCGGGGATATTGTGTCATATACTTAGTTGTTCGCCAAAAGTATAGTTGGCTGTAACACATAGTGTTTCGTTCTTTTTTAATTGGTCTAAAAGTGTACATGATGGTTGAAATGGGCATTTAGAACCAGATACCCATTATGTAAAACAACGAGTTGTATTAACGATATATGGCAGTGATACGAAGCATTTTGAAATAAAATGTCAACATGGAAAAGCTTAATTTTCTCTTGGGAGCACAATTTAAAGTAATGTTCTCATATTATTCACAGCATAATCAGTAATGCGTTAGAGTTTTTATAATATACTTTATCATGATAACTTTAATTGATAAAGATTAGTATGATCGTCATTGGGATTGCAGAAAGCAACCAGAATGGATCACGAATGCAATGCACTCGTTTCTAATCAATCAATCAATCAAATCAGCCATCCTGAGACCGCTGCTAAACAAAGGCCTCCTTCATAGCATTCCATGATTCACACGACCGCGCCATCCTCTGCCACGTCACTCCGGCAAACTTCTCGATCTCGTCTCTCCACCGTCTCATTTCTAAAGTATTCGGAAAAACTTGGTCACGTATACTCACTTTTGTGAAGTAACTTCATACTGAGGTGAAGGCTCCGAGATATCAATAATATAATTAACTGAAGCCAACTGAGAGGAGTGAGCGATATGTATCTCGTCAATTATGGAAATTATACATTCCTAATGGAACGCTTGCCAATATAACTTATATTAAATGGAAGATAGAGTCGTTGAATAAAGTGGGAAGCTGTTCTGATAAAATCATGTGTGTGTGTGTCTATATATATATATATATATATATATATATTTTTTTTTTTTTTTTTTTTTTTTTTTTTTTTGTACAACACTGAATGGATCCCAGTGATCAGTTTTACATTTATCAACCACAATTTACTTTAGTTCCAAGCTTTTAACGTCGAGGAACTGGAAGTATGCATACATGCAGAAATTGATACGTGGTCAAGCGAAGGACTTAAGCCCCCACTCACACGTAACAAGTGACCATTGACTAACCCATTGCACTATCTCTTGATAGCACAATCGGTTAAGTCAATGGTCACTTGTTACGTGTGAGCAGAGGTTCAAGTCCTTCACTTGACCACGTATCAATTTCTGCATGTATGCTTCCATCAAGTTTCTCGACATTGAAGGCTTAGAATTAAAGTGAACTGTGGTTGATAAATGTAATATATATATATAATATGCATATGTATATGTGTATATATATATATATATATATACATATATATATATGTGTGTGTGTGTGTGTGTGTGTGTATGTGTGTGTGTTTGTGTGCGTGTGTGTGTACTTTAATCCTCGACTATACCGCCGGGCAAATCCTTGTGCGAAACCTAGCACAGACGGGATCGAAGTCGTCGTGGACACTCCCGGAAAATGTCGGATCTCCCGGGGGGTAAGGGGGTGGGGGGGGATCATTGGACCGACACGCGTACCTCGGGACAACATATTTTGATACGTCAGCAGACCAAGATATGACATGCGAAGGTGACGCCACCTTAACGGGGATTTGACCAAAAGGTCGGCAATAATGGTGATGATGATGATTATAGTAAGTGACGCCACAGTTTGTCTTTGTCGTGTGTGTGTGTGTTAAGATTCCAGTTGTCCACATTATGACTGCAGGTAATGTTGCTCGATCATTTAGATTCATGTAACCGTGTCGTGCGCTGGTGGCGACATCAGACGCGTGCTGGTCTTGCATTCGCTTAATTGTGGGTTTGAACCCCGCACTCCTCTCCCATTCCCAGCAGTGATTGTGACCTGCCCCAACAGTCCCTCATGCGCATCGGGCAAAGGTGACGGCTTCGGCCGCAGCTACTCACCGCCATCTGGCGTATGCTCCTCACCTAAACATATCGTTGCGTACAAAGTGCGTGTGTGTGTGTACACACATATATACAGTGTGTGTGTGTATGTGTTGTCATGGTTTGTATTTCCTGCGAAACCGGTTCGGCAGTCCCTGGAATATGCAAATGTGACGTGTGTGTGGTTCCACCTGGTTCGTACGCTTGACGGCACCTGGAGAGTATTCCCCCGGACGGGGAGAACCTTTGTTCGCTGCCTCACGCCCCTCTCACCCTCTCACCCTCTCCGACCCCCCCCCTACCCCCCACCCTCCCAGTGTTGTCTCTTCCATCTCCATTTCCTATCTTTCTCTTTCACCTCCCCGTCCCTTCTATTTCTTCCATTCCTATAGTATCTCTTCTTTACCTTTCCTTTCGTCCTTCCTTCCCTTCTCATATTTCTCTCTCTATTCCTCCCTTCGTCCGTGACTGGCCCCCTCCCCTCCCCTTCCTGTGCAACGACCCCGAACCTTCTCGTCGTCTTCCCATATTTTCTTCGTCCCTCCCGTTTCCTTTCTCACTCGACTTCTCTCCCCTCCCTTCCCCCCTCCGACCCACTCTCCAGACGTTTATTTATGCTTCTCCTCAGCCTCTCCCATTCCCTCTCCCCTCCTCCCGCATGTGTCCTCCTCCTCCTCCTCCTCCTCCTCCTCCTACCCTTCTTCCTCCTCCTCCGACCCTTTCCTTCCCTGCCACATACCTGCCAGTCATCCTTTCCCCGTCTCTTCATATCTTCCCCCTGCCCTTCCCCTTCCCCTTCCCCTTCCCCTTCCCTATCTCTCTATACCCCAACCTTTTCCCGTCTGTCAAACTCGATTGACATATATGCCATAAACATCTCCACCTCCTCCTCCTTCTCCCTTCTTTTCATATCCCTCCCATTCCTCCCTCATCTTCCTGATCTCCCTGCCCCTCGCCCTCCCTTTTGCCCTTGATGTTCCCTCCTCTCTTACTATTTTTCCCTCACACTTCTTATTTTTAGTCTTCGTTCTTCTGTATCCGCTCTTTCGTCTCTTCGCGTTGGGCGCCGCCGTCGCGCGGTCTGGCGGCTCGAGATTCTTCCTGCGCGTCTTTGTTCTCCTCCCGGTCGGTACCAGTCACCTTCGCGCGAACTCCTTCGTAGGTGCGTCTCCTTTTTAGGGTAGTGCTGGACGCTTGCTTGAGGGGACTAGGCTTAGGGCAACATGAGGTCTCGATTGAGTAGGGGCCCCCATGTTGCCCCGAATGTGCCCCTCGACTAAATGACCTGGGATGGCCTGACCTGATATGACCTGATGTGTATCATCCTACGTAACATTGGCAAAGCCGTCACCGTCATACCATGGCTGTACTCGACCCTGTTTTAAGTCTTATTCCATGCACCTCACCCATTCCACCACCCACCCTGCTGTCATTATTACTATATTTTTTCACGTGTCCCTCCTCAATTCCTTCGACAGGAGAGACCTTTATTAACTGAATGAAAAGGCCTGACGTTAGAACGGTCTCCAGAAGGTGTACCTTTCATGATAGTGACTCGTTCTGAACGAGGCCCTGGATGCCACCCCCCCTGGAGGAGAGGGATTGGCGAGACTCGAAACAAAATGTTTGGAGGGAGGGCGTCATTTTAGCGACCCTCTACCTTGTTTTGTGACCTCCATACGATGATACTCTGTACAGATTTTGTCCTGGCTCATTCTTGATCGTTTTGTTCAGTTGAGGTGTGGGTTGGAGGCACGTGAACACTTGGGATAGAATGAAGTCTTGGTAGGTCGAGACCCCAGTTTGCCCCGCATCCGCTCCCCCTCGACCGGATGAAATTTCGTCAGGAATCTTGTACTTAATCTGCTTTAGGCGCCACTGCAGGTCATGCTTTATTATTATTATTATTATTTGCTATCTATTTATTCTGTTTACACACACACACTTATTTTTTCTTCTTCTGTCTCTTCTATATTTCCCTACGGCGTCCCTGCCTGTACGAAAGGGCCGCCCCCCCCCCCCCGCCCGGCCGACTACTGTCACGCTTTATGATCGTCTTCCCAGGACCTCCCAGGTTCCGGTGTATTCCCCCTCGTGCCGTCACATCCAGGTGTTCCATCCTTTTCTAAGGTATTGATTTTGGTCGAGTTAGTTGTGGTGATGGCGGTAGGTTAGATTCCATACCACCTGTTTTTTTTTTTTTTTTTTTTTTTTTTTTTTTTTTTTTTTTACATTTGAAGTGGAATGAGAAAGAAGCGAATAGTGAGTTCGAAGACTCAGTGTGGAACCGTTGCAATTGGATTGGGCCGGAGATGGTCCGAACCTTGAGATGAAGACGCGCATTTGTTAGTGTACTTTGCTAGAAGAAAGGACTGACGCCTTCGACATGAAATGCACGTGAAGGTCCTGATTGACATTGAGGACCTGCAGCTGGAGGCTTGGCTCAGGCAGGACTGAAAAAAGACCCGAAACTGAATGCCTCATTGAAACGGAGGAGTTCAAAAAGCATTCCTGTGCCTCAAGTCAGAATGAGATCGGAGTAATAAGAACAGTGGAATAAAGGAAATAGCAATACATAAGACCTTCGCTAGGTAGTTCCATGTCCCATGCCACCTGTCATCCCTATCCATAAAGTTATCTCTTTTCTCAAAAGAACCAGTGGTTACAGCGTTCACTACATGGTTACTAAGTCTATTCCATTCGTTGACCACACTGTTGGTAAACCAGTCCTTGCCTATTTCCTTCTTAAACCTAATGTAAAAACGTGGGGAGCTGATGCAAGTTCTGTGCAGGGAAAGTCTCTCTCTACGAAAGTAAATCCTCAGGGTCAAGCAGGAAGAGACGCGCTCAGTGGAACCTTCTGCATGGCGGAAGAGCCAGCGATGGGCTGTACCCAAAGGTTTCTGGATGTAGAAGGAAAAAAAATCCACCAGACTTACGTTCTAATGGATGAAGACGTATTTTGTAGAAGCTGCTGGTTTCCATTGGTGCTTGGGGCCCCATTCGTCTGCACACTTTTGGTTGCAGGTAAAGGCGGGGGATACAGATGTGCAAGGAGTAGTCAGTGACTGAATCCCGCGCAGACCCCTTCTCCCCCCTCCCCCCCTCGGTCGAACGAGGTCATGCGTGTCTGTTGGAGGAGTTGACGGTTAGTCAATTCACAGCTGATTTTTGTGCTAGTTGCTCCAAGTTGCAGATGGGGTCAACAACTCCGTGCATGGTATTTGGCAGTTACTATCGAGAAATGAGGTTTTATAACAGCTTTATATATTGAAAATACACAAATAGATTCAGAGGTATCGGTAGGCAAAAGGATTATGCCATACGAGTATATCATGTAAAGAATTGTTCAGGTATTACATAACAATAGATGATTGTTAATCTGAACACCCTTATTACAGTTTCCTATTTTAACAGTCAAAGGCTTTTCATTTAGTTAGCTCCTGTCATTTATAATTATTTGCGTATATGTGTACGCTAGACTCGTCTGACATTCACTCTTCTCTCAGTAGTGCATCTTGATGTGGATGGAATGCAGAACCCATAGTGAAGGAAACTGAGTAGTGTATAATAAGTCCCAGGGCATTATTGCATTTCATTGTTACAGAAATAGAACAGGTTGTTTCGATGATAAAAAAAATAGAGAACCTTATATACTAAATATCAAGAGACTTGTAAAACTATTCAGTACATTTTGAACTGGGAGATTAGTTATATATATATATATATATATATATATATATATATATATATATATATATATATATATGATGAAGGTGGAAAAAGAAGTCACGGGTCTAGTTCCGAGTTCCTGAGTTTATTCCTGGCCGGTTTCGCTCTATGCTTCTGAAGATATGTAATAATAATATGGTCATTCAATAGTTCCATCAAATTATGATAGAAATGGTATAAAGTAGGTATTATATACGAGCATATATATATGTATATATGAATCAGATCAAATAAAGCTTGTTGTTCATCATGAATGTGGAGCTTGGTTTTCCTGAAAGCTGAGTGTATCTTCATGTTGACCGCCGCATGCCTCCGACCTTGTGACGTCACGATTTCGTAATTCGGACTCATCCTGTGTGTGCCACTGTGGGGGGGGGGGCGATACTGGAACAACTGTATGGAGACTTATTTTGTGCCCAATACTGGTTTTTGTGATTTTTTCATACCTAGTTGTTTATCAAAATAGTTTCAGTGAGTTACATGAAAAAGGTAAAATTAATTGAGAGACCATAAGGCCTACATTTCCATGTCTTTTACTACCTGACATCCCTATCCATAGATTTATCAAATCTTCTCCTAAGACAACAGTTCCAGCTCTCACTACATGGTTAAGTCTATTCCCTTCGTTAACCACTTAGTTGGTAAACCAGTTCTTGCCTATTACCTTCTTAATCCTAAATTTGTCCGATTGAAACACTTTACTGCGAAACCTACCCTGCTGTCTTAATATGATGACCTTGCCTGCATCACCCTTGTTAAAACCCTTGCTGCAAATGAATGTGTATATGAACATCGCGATGTCTGTGGTCATATTTAAGGCTTATGGATACAAAGTTGAATATTATATCTACAGGTGGTACATTAGTAATCACGCTTATGACCTTAGGTTTGAATATCCAATGTGGTGAGATTTTCTTATATGTACAGGATGAAAGCTATGCTCATGATGCCTCGTCAAAATAGGCTTTAGATTGTTTAACGTTATCCGACAGTACAGTCTATGTATTTGTTTGTGCGTGTGATTCGCGTAGCTGAATTCGTGATCGACGGCTATTGCACTTACGAATGAGTTCCACAACTTATGGGTCATGCTGTGACCTTTCACACACTCTTTGCCCAAGGGAAAGGGTGACGCCTTCCACTGTTGTATTGCTTTTCAAGGCCTGGAATGGGGCTGGTGTGAGGAAGAGCGAGTAAATGAATATAGGTACGTGGGTGTTAACAGGACTGACATTGTCTTTCAGTGCTCCATTTATTCCGGCTTTAAAACCGTGCTGGTTCAAAAGCTGGTTCAAAAGCTATTTTGAATAACTCAATCAAATCAGCCATCCTGAGTCCACTGCTGAACAAAAGCCTCCTTCATAGCATTCCATGATTCACACGACCGCGCCACCCTCTGCCACGTCACTCCTGCAAACTTCAACCCATACAATAATTGGTCGCGAAACAGACAAACTGGTAACTCGGTCCCAGTCGATCGTGTGGGGGGCGGGGCATGTGACGGATGCGCAGTACTCAACGATTTCTTTATTTCTTCCTTTCCTAATGATCCTCCTTGCATATCTTCACTCCACGGGTAGAGGAAGATGATGGTGCCCTTTTGGTTGCAAGTATAGGGTGACAAAACACAGTTGTAGGTAACGGGTGGTAGGTAATAAAGATAACGAATCGTTTAATTGTAGTTAAAGGATGGCGGTACATTTTAGTTGTAGAGTGATTGTATACACTTGATTGTAGCTAAATTTATCGTGCAGGTTCCGATGTTGGAGGTGGATGAGAGTACTTCGGTGTAATAATCATCAGAGATTGTAGTAACCATAGACACGAGGATCATCGAGAAAAGAAAAATGAAAGTGGGAGAGAGAGAATATTTAAGCTTTTCGCCAGTGGAATGGGAACTACGGATATAAACATAATTGTCTGCAGTCAGGATAGAATAGAGGGGGGAAATGCTCCCCGGCACGCAAGGGCTGAATCGAGATGGGATTCTCACTCTTTCAATGCCGAGGGGATTGTCACGGGGAAGGATGAAGTATCCAGGCAGGCAGCAGTCAAGGGCTAAGGGATGAATGGACTCGAGGGTTCGGGGCCAGGGACAGACCCCACGTACGAGGGAAGGAAGGAGGGAGCTCAAAACTTTAGTCACGCAGTTAAGGTAAACGGAAGTTAGCCTCTTGTGTTTTCGAATGGGACTCGCTCAGGCGAATAGAATAGCGTGGTGGCAGCTTAAATAAGTAGATAATTGCTGCATGGTAGGCAAGAGATGGGACATAATCGTATCCTGAATCACTATCGAAGGGATCGCACTTACCTGAATAAGATAATGAGTCGGCACGGAGAAGGTTAGGGTTATTGTCAGGTACTGGACTGATTTTGTGTGTATCTGAGGGTTGGACTTCTGCCAGAACATGAACTCAGCCGATCCGTTGAGGTCTCGTTCTGACCGTGTTCCTTCCTGCAACTGAATAAAGTCGCCAAGTAGACTCGTGCCGAAACTTGGACGTCTGCGTGAGGCCCTTCGACTCGATGGCAGTCGCTCGCCTTCATGAGAGTTGCCCCCAAACCGAGGCACAACAAGCCAAGTAAGACGTGTCACAAGTCACAACTTAATTTCGGTGTGTGTGTATGGGGGGGGGGGTTCCCTTAATATGTTATGGTCACCTGGCGATTCAGTGATAAAGTGTAGCTGGGAAAGTTCGTCGAAATGGAACTCGAGGGGAGTGCGACATGAAGGGAGTCCGCGGTGTGCTCTTGGACAGCAAGGGCAGGTGGGAATCACTGGTAGCAGGCGTCTTCGACATCGCGAATCGGGATAAGAATGGAGAAGACTTCAAGAGACCATAAGGCCTACACTTTGCAGTTCTATGTCCCTTACCACCTGCTATCTCTGTCCCTAAACTAATCTCGTCTTCTCTTAAGATCAATAAATGGTTTGAGCGCTCAATACATGTGGGGGGGCACGAAATAAAAAAAGAAGGGGGGAGGGGGAATCGAGAGTCGAGGATGGACTGCACGATGGAAAGGAAAGTGAAAGTCGAGCTGCGGACTGACCTTGTCGAGAGGGAAAGTGGGCTTCGGGTCTGAGCACATCTTGAATACAGACCATGCAGAAGGGGAACGAGGAGGAAGGGCACTTTCCTCCTTGTTCCAATGAAATCGCCTGGCGACGGCCAGAAATGTACAAGTCAGAGTGTTGGATTGCTCGCCACCAAGGATGAACCGGGGAGGGGAAGGCAGAGAGGAGGAGGAGGAAACATCGGTCAGACTTTCGGTAAAGACTGACCCTTTGACGCAGTGATGCTCTGTATAGGTTCAGTTTTATGGCAGTCGTCGCTATGTGTGATTCTATTCAGCCCACTGATCCAGACCTCGTTCAGGACAGGGTCCAGTCATCGGCTGAATATATATACATACATATATATATATATATATATATATATATATATATATATATATATTCTCAAAATAGATGGCCTGTGCTGTGCGTCGCCGTATTGACGAGACAGAAGCGACGATTGCGTCAGAGGCGCGCGAACTGGTCGGAGCAGTTAAATGGGGTTACGTCAACTGCAGTGATCTAGAAAATGTAGGTTGTTAGATGGTGAACACTAACTTTTAGGATGCATAAGTTAGTAGTCATAACAAGATCAGAAAGGAAAGCTTTCGTAAAAGGAAAGCCTCGTAGAGAGAGAGAGAGAGAGAGAGGCGGAGGTTCTTGGACGGTCAGCACGAGCCTCTTGGCCAGACATCTGCACTTGATGCACCCCACAAGATACAATGTACTATACATTTTTGAAAGTATCACCACGACATTCCAGGGGTCCACCCTCTCCTCCTTAAACTGGAAAAGAAAGATGTGGAGGTTGTTAGATGTTAAACACTAACATCTCCGATAGATACTGTCACCTGGCATTTGCCAAAACAAAATCTGCAAGTTGGTATTTCGTTATTACCAGCGTTTCTATCCATGGAGCCCACACTGCGTCGGAGAGGTGGGCGTGGTGAAAGAGAGATCAGGAGGACCAGGAAGGACGCACAAGACCGAAGTAACTGGCTTTCTTTTTCACGTGAGGAGTACTCTCCGGTTATGGATGCTGCTTAAAACTGACACAGGCAGAACCCCATTCGGGGACCGACACGCTAGACTTGGCTATTGTTGGTGGGGTTGTTCATTGGAAAGGAAATACGACCAACACGTACTATGAAAGATAAAAGTAATAATTATAGTAATGATGATGATTATAATAATAATAATAATAATGATAGTAATGGTTATAATAATGAATGATAGTGATAATGATGATAAAAATTATTTGATGATGGTATCCAAAATAAACTATGAACACAAAGAAGAATAGAAGAGTTTGGTGGCAACCGCAATGAAACTGAAGGCACTGCCTGAAATGGAAGGGCTAAATAACCGTGATCAGCCTTTGCTGTGAGATTATCTATGTCGTTTGCTAATGGGTGATCCCTCTCGCCGCCGCTCTGGCGTCCATCTGCCGAATAAAGTCGCCTGGCTGCAGCCAGAATGATTGTGTTTATCGTGGATAACCGTGAAATATTAATCAATATTGGTTACACCCTTTTGCTTCGTAGGTGTTTCTCGACTGGGTAAAATCCCTTAGTGGCCGCCAGAGGAAACGTGAAGTTGTGATTAACAGGGAAAGGATCTATTTATGTGCAGATGTGTTTCGGCTGATTGAAATCGCTTGGCGGCAGCCAGGCCAGATGCTTAAACCGTGGATAGCTGGAGGGACTGAGGCTAATCATTACCGGTGCAGCGATGGGCTCAGTGTGTGGGGGGTGGATGCGAAACAACGGGAGATGGCGAAAGGTCAAACGGTGGCCAGACGGCCCGAAGTGGAAGAGGAGGAGGAGGAGTATAGGTGGATGCTCTGCGCGCGTCTCCGATGCCGAGGCGGTGGAAGGTGGGGGTGGATCGGTGGATTACGAGTGGGATGAACATGGGAGTGGGGGTGGATTACGAGTGGGATGAACGCAGGGGTGGATGCTGGAACTGAGGTGGAGAGGCACGGAGGAGAATGGCGTTCTGGAACGAGGATTGGGTTTTGATATGGGTGGATACCTCGGTGGGTTTGTATGGGAAAGTATCGGATAAGAAAGAAAACGCGTGTGTATGCGCGCGAACACACACACACACACACACACACGAACATACACACGTATTATAGATTGGAGAGTAAAAGACAGGACCCCACGAGCGTTGATGTTTTCCTAAAATGCCACAATTAGGTAAACACAAACAAATAAAGTGATGCAGCCAGAAACACAAGCGAATTTAAAATAAAGTTTGGAGATGCACATTCGGGACCTTGCGACCGTTACTCTGTTCCTGTACGAGTATATTAAAACTAGGTGAATACACAAATTACACACGCGCGCTCACGCACACACACACACGCACACACACTGACACACACAACTCAGTATACGTTTAAAAATGATAGTACAGTAAAACATATGCTCATCAATGATAATATTGAAGTTAATAAAGGATGCATTTATAAGATTCCTTGCAAAATGTGTAATCAATTGTACATAGGTCAAACTGCCAAACCCTTAAACATTAGATTTGAGAAAAATGTTAGGGATGGCAATAATTCCAGTGGAATCTTTAAGCATATTGAATTGAATAATCATCCAGTTGATTGGGGTAATGCCCATGCAATCTATTATACTAACAACATAATAGTAAGAAATTTAATAGAGTGTAGTTTGATCCATACCACCAGTGATCAAAATACCAACCTACACAAGGGCTTATATAAACTTGACAATTTTATCTGTCAAGAAATAAGCAAAATAATAACAGGTAAAATGTAACCCTGCGACTGTGACCTAATGTCGCCCTACCCTCATTAGCGGACGCATTGACCCTTGCGACCTGACAGCCCGCCTTCCGGGGGGCAAATTGTCCTCTACCCTTTTGTAAACTGTCCTTGTTCCTTTTTCATGTATATATAATCTATGTATTTCTATTAACTATGTACTTTTTGCACTGAAGATGTAATATACGAAAGCGCTCTGCTTCGTTAGTTTCTTTTTCCAAGTGGTCTACTTTGCATAAGTGAACACACGTACTCGTGTTCTTATTAGCATATATATATATATATATGTATATATATATATATATGTATATATATATATATATATATATATATGTATACAGGCAAATATGTCATCGCACACAAAATGTGTATTCAATTTCTGCAGGATTGACAGACATGTAAAGATTTGAGGAGTCTGAGCTAACAGCTCTGAGAGGGGGAAGAAAGAGGGGAGTTGTTGTTGGGCGTGGGCAGAGGCGCTGAGAAAAGCTCTTCTGGCTCAGGAAGACTGATGAAGAGCGGCGGCAACAGTAAGATGACTTGGTCTGAATGTTCAGAAAATCAAAGAGAAATAGGAATCGGTTAGCTACCTTGATAGAATGAAATATAAGTTGCACAAACTACTTCCTGAAGTAGTAGAGAAACGATACAAAAATAGGAAGAAATGTGAAGAATGCAGTTATTTGTAGCCAATGTACATTTTTGCGAAAGACAAGCTTTGTCATACAAATGGAGCATCGTTGGAAATGGAACCGAAAATGTGGATGCGTTGGAAAACGTATGATTGAACCGATGTGGAAGGAAAAGTTCGCGGATGACTCGGGATGAATGAGACGGGAAGAACATTCAGCGGATGAAACCCGGATGGACGGACGGTCAGCGAGTGCGGGTGGACAGGTGTGGGCGGGTGAGAGAGAGAGAGAGAGAGAGAGGGCGGCTGTTGAGGCACAGGCTGGGGATTTTCCCTAATCCCTTCGCAACCGAGTGGGCGTACTTAGAAAAACCAACTAGACGGGCGGAAACTAGAAGAGTGAGAGAATGTCATCTAGTGTAGAATTGGGTGCACTATGATAGGATCCTCACGGATCACATCCTCTCTATCTAAAGAGTGCCATGGATCACCCAATTAATCAGCCATCCTGAGTGCATTTCTTGAAGGCCATCACGATCGATTATAATCCCTTTACTTTGAATATTTGTGTTGAACATCATTCATCATTAAACCTACTTTGAGTCTCTTTGTTTAGATCGGTCAATAAATCTTCCAAGTCTTGTGCTCGTTCTGAAATCGGAATAATGCCATCTGCATATTTTAGGTGATTAAAGTATTCACCAATTATTTTCAAACCGTTTTATTCTCTCCTCCTCCTCCTCCTCTTCCTCTTCCAGGCAAGCTGAGTGTGGTGTACCATTGAGGTGTATAGAAATAACCCGACGGCATCAGGAATGAAGACAAAACTGTTCCCCATTACAAGAAGCATAAGTGTGCTGCCTTATCTTATGCATAGAACATCAACGCCATCCGCGTTAGGAGGATCGCGCGGTAAAAAAAAAAAAACACGTGGAAGAAAACTAGGAAAACACTAAAGGCAATACCCACATGCATGAATAAAGTTGCCAAGAACAGGGAAGGATTTGTGTTGGAATAATACAACAGCAACAGTGGCTACAATGGAGGTGGCAAATGACCGGATCACACGGAGAGAGGTGAACATTTCAGGCGGTCAGGTCATGACCTGGGTCTCTGGTTGACCTAAGAAAGAGATATGGACGATACAGTGGACGAGGTCAGGAACTGCACCCCAGTGACCTTATGGATAAATACTTAATAATTCTTTCGGGAATTTCTCTGGGGGAAGGAGTTCAGTCAGAAACGATAGAGAAATACTCACACGGGCTCACAGCTGTGTTTTCTTTCCCGTTCTTTTCCCCGTACACTCTTCCTTCTTTTGGTCTTCCCCTCACCTGCTGCTGCACGCCACAGCGGGTCTCACTGGTTTTTGCCTCTACGCTCGCCACCCCCACTGGTGGAGGTGGTGGTGGTGACTCACGACCCTCACCCCCCACCACCACCTATTACCCTAACAGTTTCACACAAACACACACACACACACACACACACACACACACACACACACACACACACACACACACACACACACACACACACACACACACACACACACACCATTCATGAGTTTAAAAGCAAACTAGACACTGCGAGATACAATGGCGGGACACCACGAGCATAGCTCCCCTTCCCGCAAAATACAACTAGGTAAATACACACACACACACAAGGTCTGGGAATGGAGTCAAAAGTGGGAAGTGAACTTCAACATTAAGAAATATAGTATAATACAAAGGATTACAAAGGATTACAAAGGCAAAGCATGCCGACAGGAGACCTTTTGATCCATATCTAGGTCGGATGCAAAAAAAAAAAAAAAAAAAAAAAAAAAATCATATTAATAATAAATTAAAACTATAACAATGTAAATAACAATTAAAATACATAAATAAATGCATTGGTATAGTTGAATAACAAACAGGTAAATAGTAAATGATAATAAATTGACATATAACTAATAATAAATGAAAATCAGACAGACAAATTATAACAAAACAAAAACAAATAATATAACATAAATTATAATAATTACAGCATCTTACTTAGGTATTTATCTAAATGATTCTTAAAGCTTCGAACTGAACTACATTGCACTACCTGTGCAGGAAGTTTATTCCATTCATTAACTACACGGTTGGCAAAGTTGTTTCTACCTACTTCCATACATACATATACCAAGGCTTTTTCCCCCTTCCAAGGGAGGTAGCCACAAAAGGAAAGGCATAAAAACACTCCCACCCATTTCATCCCTAAATACACTCCACACCCCTCCCACCCTTCCTCTCATCTGAGCACCTCCTGGATGACGGGTCATCCCTGAACCCTGCCCACCGCCCTGGGTCAGAAGCAGTGTCGCAAGACACAGTACATCCACAGCAAGGCCGCTTCATTTAATCGGCGACCCCCCCTCTCCGTCCCCCTTTGCATATAAGGAGAGGACGGGGAGAAATCCCTTCGGGCTGCGTCAAAATTTACTCACACATACTACCCCACCCCCCCCCGCCTATTCCTCCTCATGCAGTCACAACATCATCCATATACAACCATTCTCCACTCACCTCTGTCTTCCGTCCTCTCCCTTCCTTCCTCAACAGACATTCCCCTCTTCCCCAAAGCCCCCTTCACCCCATCCATCCACCTCATCCTAGGACGTCCCCTCATGTTCACTTCCTCCACATCTGCCTTCCATACCTCTTTTACTAGTCTTTCTTCACTCATTCTTTCCATGTGTCCAAACCATCCTAATATTCTTTCATCAACCCTCTCTCCCAAATCCTTTTTCACCCCTGTTCTCCTCCTCACCTCCTCATTTCTCACTCTATCTAGCCTAGTAACCCCCACCATACTTCTCAGACACCTCATCTCAAACACATTCAAACTCCTTCTCTCTTCTTCTCTTATGTTCCACGTTTCTGCCCCATACAGTTCTGTTGGCACAATCACTCCTTCATACAGTCTCCTCTTCGCATCCATTCCCAAATGTCTATTTCTCATTACACTCTTTAAACCACCAAGGCATTTACTCGCTTCTCTCAATCTACATTCTACCTCCACCTTCACTCCACCTTTTCCTGCTACACTTGCACCCAAGTATCTAAAACTATCCACTTCCTCCAGTCGCTCTCCCTTAATGTTCACTTCCAGTCTACTGCCACTTTCACCCCTTGTACATCTCATCACCTTACTTTTACCCACATTTATCTTTAGCTTTCTTCTATCACATACTCTCCCAAACTCTGCCACCAGCTTCCTCAATCCCTCCTCTGACCCTGCCACAAGCGCAGTGTCGTCCGCAAACAACAGCTGGCTCACCTCCCACTTTTCTCCATTTTCTTTAACCATCTCCAATCCCTGACTCACTACCCTAGCATTCACCTCTCGCACCACCCCATCCATGTATAAGTTGAACAGCCAGGGCGACATAACGCATCCTTGACGAAGTCCCACCTTTACTTCAAACCACTCACTCTCTCCATTTCCAATCCTAACACATGCTCTACTACTCAAAAAAAACTCTTGACAGCTCCCAAAAGCTTTCCTCCTATCCCATAAATCTGCATAACCTCCCACAGTGCCTTTCTGTCTACCCTATCATAAGCCTTTTCCAGATCCATAAAAGCCCAAAAAACATCCTTCCCCTTTCCTATAGCTTTCTCACATATCTGTCTTACCACAAAGATCTGATCTACACAACCTCTACCCGTCCTAAATCCACACTGTTCCTCACCAATTACTCCTTCTGTTCCTCTCCTAATCCTCTCAATTAAGATTCTCCCATAAGCCTTCCCTACTACACTCAACAGGCTAATCCCTCTGAAATTACTACATTCACACTTGTCCCCTTTTCCCTTGTAAAGAGGAACTATACAGGCACTACTCCAGTCCTCCGGTACTTTACCCTCTCTCCAGCAAACATTAAATAATCTCACCAACCAGTCCACCATCACTGAACCTCCCTTTTTCAGACATTCTGCATGACATCCATCCAGACCAGGTGCCTTACCTGCTTTCATCATCTTTACAACTGCCTTCACCTCATCCTTCCTTATTTCTCCTCCGTTCTCCTCACTCATCACTCTCATTTTCTTCGTATTTCCCACTGCAGCTATCTTTCCTTCCCTATCCTCCTTCACATTTAGCAACTCCCTAAAATATTCTGCCCATCTTCCCCTCACTGCCATCTCTTCCATTATCAACTCTCCATCTGTACCTTTGGAAAAAGTACAAAAAGAATATCAGGACAACATAAAATCGATGCAAAGGAAGTAAAGAAAGTTACTTCCGAAAAGGACCTAGGAGTAACTATTAAGAAAGACATGTCCCCAAACAAGCAGATAAACAAAATAGTCGGAGAAACCTACAATTTACTACGGTCAATAAAGTTGGCTTTAATTACTTGCATGAGGTAATGGTTAAAAAAAAATTGCTAGCCACACTGATAAGACCAAGGTTGGAGTACGCAGCTACACTATGGACACCCAGTACAAAAATAAATATAAGGAAATTAGAATCCAAAGAGCAACGACAAAGATTGCCCCAACACTTCCAAAACTGACATAAAGATTGTCCAAAATGGTCCTACCAACCTTGGAACAAAGAAGAGAAAGGCGATCTACTGGCCATTTACAAAATCATGAAATGCATGGAAGTCCATGACAGAGAAGACTTATTAAAGTGGGATAGAAGAAAAACAAAGGGAGATGAAAAATAACTCAAAATTGTTAGTTATAGAAGAGAACTGAAAAAAAGTGTTCCACACAGAGTGGTGGATGTCTGGAATAAATTGGACGAAACAATATTGTGTGCAAACGCCATACAAGAATTTAAGAACAGGCAAGATGTTGTGAGATAAAAAGACGGGGTCACTACGTATAATACAACTAAGTAAACACACACTCATTCTCTCTCTCGCCTTCGAGTCAAAAATTCCATAAATCAATCAATCATTCTCTCTCTCTCTCTCTCTCTCTCTCTCTCTCTCTCTCTCTCTCACTCCCTCACTCACTCTCCAGAGTGAGGCATGACGGTAACACGGTGCAACTTGACTGAGCATTGCTTTCGGTGGAGGACTGTGCTTGCAAGTGTCGCCGGTCCCAAGCAATCCCGGAGCGGCCCACTTCTGTTTCTCTCCTCCTGCCACTTGCGCGTCTTCCCTCGCGCCATTTCTAGAGATGCCTGTCGCTCACCTGCTCGGTATTGGTGTCTTCTTCAGCGATTATGTCTCCGGAAGAAGGCTCATTGTGTTCAGTCGTGTGTGTGTGTGTGTGTGTGTGTGAGAGAGAGAGACTCAGCATGGATGAAAGATCATACCTGTTATAGTCTGATGTGTAGTTGATGTTATGACTATGACACACACACCACACACCCATCCTCATGCTCAAGGAGGACAGTAACGGTTTGCAGTATTAGCGAAGCTTTGATGCCTTGAAGGGGACCGTCCTTCGTCCATCCATTCTCACATTTTCTCTCTGTCCGATGGCCCCTGTGGCCCATGAGAACAATGCCCCTGAGACAGATTCACAGAGAAAGGAAGTTTAAGAGAATGTGTATAATCATTTATGAATTTGGTCAAATAGATAAATGTATAAGTAAACAAATACAAATAAATAGATAAATACATAAGTACAGTAAAATGTCCTGGGATTCCTTCTTAAAGACAATTTTGCTTGATTATTGTGAGGATTAAGTCAAAGTAAGCAAACCTAACCTGACCTGACCGAGCCTGACCTATTGTAACCTAACCTAAATTACCCTACATGTCCAGCAGTCAAATTAGAAAGAAAAAAATAGTAATCATGTCCCACCCATGGGCCCTGTCCTGTGGAAGGCGTCGTCCCATAATGGAGAGTCCCGTTGGAAAGGGACCTTAGTTTCAAGGGCCTGTCGACACCCGCCGCCGTCGCCGGCCGTGGGCCACATTGGAGGCATCTTGAAAAAAAAAAAAAAAAAAAAAAAATCAGGCATCTTGACTTTTGCCGTGGGTTTATAGGGAAAGGTCATGTCGGGGCCTTGGTTGAATGGATTGATGAATGGGCACGAGGCAGTGTGTAACAAAGACAGTTGCAGAGTGTTTCATAGGTGTTTGGTGAATTAGATCAAATAACTTCGTACGTTATGTTGTAATATGTGTGATTCACGACCCTCTTGGATCAACTATTACCTTCTTGGATGAGAGGTCAAAGTTCTTGCTGTTTGATCTGCAGGTCATGTTGTGACTTTACACACACCAAACTCGTACCATTGTTTCAGGGGGACAGTAACGATATATCGTATTAGTTGAGTTATTGTACAATGAATAGAGCGGGATCTCTGTACCGAAGCTGCGACGCTAATCACTGCAACAGGAGGTCGTGTGTTTGTGTGCTTACGTACGTGTATTATGCACAGAAAAATAATAACACTCGTAGGGTTCGTTTTTTTTCTGCATTGGACAAATTTGATATTAGATTGGTTCGCTTGTGTGTGTGTGTGTGTGTGATTACCGTGATTATTATTATTTTTTTTTTGGGGGGGGGAGGGGGTCAACTCTACACCAGTCAAAATTACCTCCGCGTGACGGTACCTAATAATGGTTAGGACTGTGATAACGCGGTCATCCCGTATTTTCTTGTATTCTGAATTCAAGATATCTTAGCCCTTAGAGATCTGCAAGTGTCTTTCGCATAGCTAATTGTATTTTACAGGATAAGAGCTATAATCGTGAGGTCCCGCCTTCGTGCCTTTGTGTGAGTGCGTGCGTGCGTCTTATTGTAAAATATAGAGATGAAATAAAGAACAACATTCGAAATAGTGTGTGTGTCCCATGGTCCAATTTCTATAGTAGAAAATGGACCCCCCTATAGAAAATGGACCCTCCAATAAAATATGCAACACATTGTCTTTAGGTTAGGTTATGTAGTTTAGTAAACAATACTTATTAATAAATGTTGATGTGTTATCTGTATAGATTGATATTTTTTTCTATTATTTTGAGTGGGGGTCCATTTGATATTTTTTCTATTATTTTGAGTGGGGGGTCCATTTCCCAGAGGTGGGGTCCATTTTCTGCTGTGGAAAGTGGACACCGTGTCCATTTTCTATGGGGATTTATTTTCTATCTGGCACCGGCCGGAGTTGGTATTGGTTGATCCCAGAGCGTTGCCCCTCCTGCACTGAGTGAGTGAGTGCCACCCTGCGCTTGGCACTAGTGCCAGGGCTATACCGCAGGGACCTTAGGGGGCCATTTTGCCATCACCCTTTTTTTTTCTCTCTCTCTCTCTCTCTCTCTCTCTCTCTCTCTCTCTCTCTCTCTCTCTCTCTTTCTTTCTTTCTTTCTTTTATAGGGGCTCCCACCAACCCACTTTTTTTTTTTTTTATGTTCGCGCGGCATTCTCCCCTTCCTCGTTTTGGCTAATTAGTCTGCCTTTGCGGAGGGATTTCTGTGTCCTCTTTTGTGCTCCCCTTTGCTTTATTGCCCATTCTTGCTTCCTGTTCTCCCCAAAGTTGTTTTGTTTTACCCAAAGTGGTTGCAATCCCCGAGTTCGTGGACTTGATTTCGTCATGTACATCAGCATTGTCAGCTTCGACGCAGCCGGTGTCGTACTGTCCAGTCACAGCTACAAGGGGAAATGTTCATCATGTTCTTGTTATTAAAAGGATGTGGCGATGTTCTTCACGGTTCTGTTCATTTTTTGTTGTCTTAATTCTCAGATTTTGTTGAATTGCAGTTCATCATTTACATTTTTACTGTAACTGTAATGCGGTAAATCAGAGTTACAAGAAAAATTAGTGTAACAATGAAACAAATGTAAGAGTTGTTGAAGTTATTGGAATTCAGTTTTCGTGAGACAGATAGGGTTATCACACTAAGCTATTTTTCTTCCAACATCCGATTAATATCACCCACCTCCATCACTTTTCCCGCCGTGCAGTCACTATGACAAACTATTTTGTTTTCTCGACGACAAGATACATAAAGTAATGTCATTTGATATGCGGCTGGAGGATCATTATTTTCTTTCATCATATCGGAATCCTTCTCGAAAGCTGCCGGCTGCAACTTTGCTCCGACAGTCGGAGGAAAAGTGACCAGTGTGATGATGCCATTAGACGAGACTCATGACCTCGTATCCTCTTAACTTCAGTTTCTCAGCGGAGTCAAGACACTCATAAGAACATAAGAATGGAGGAGACCTTAAGGCCTACATTAATCAGTTCCGTGTCCTTTACAACCTGTCATGAAGGTGTCTAATCTTCTCTTTAAAACAACCAATGGTTTCATGGCTCGCCTCTTCCGTTCCCCTTCTTCCGCTCCCCTTCTTCCGTTCCCCTTCTTCCCCTCTCCATCTCCCTTTCTCTTCTCATCCCCCTTTTGCCTTCATCCTCTTCCCCTTTTTCCACTTTCCTTCCCCTCTTTCATTTCCCCTCTTCATTTCCCTCCTCTTGCCTCCCATCTCCTGTGTATCCTCTCCCGATCTCTCCCTTTTCCCCTCTCCTTGCTCCTTTCCCTTCCTCGTATTCCTTTCCCCTCCTCTCTTTTTTCTTTCCCCTCCTATCTTTTTCCTTTCCCCTCCTCTCTTTTTTCTTTGCCCTCCTCTCTCTTTTTCCTTCCCCCTCTTCTCTCTTTTACCCTCCCCTCCTCTCTCATTTTCCTTCCACCACTTCTTTCTTTTTCCTTCCCCCTCTTCTTTCTTTTTCCTTTCCCCTCCTCACTCTTTTTCCCACCCTCTCTCTCTTCTCCTTTTTCTGCTCTCCTCTTATATTCCCTTTCCCTCCTCTCCTCTCCAATTCCTTTTCCCCACTCCTTCCTGTCCCTTCTCTCTCCTGTCTCCTCCCCTTCTCCCTTCTCTTCCTATCTCCTTTCTCCCCCTTTCCCCCCTCCCTTCCTCTCTCCCCTCTTCCCTCTCCCCTTTCCCCATTCATCTCCTCTCCATCTTCCTCCCGTCTCTCCTCTTCCTTCGTCCCTCTCTCTCTTCACCCTTCCCCTTTCTCCCCGTTTCAGTCCCTTCCGCTCCTCTTGTATCGCATAACTTGCATGGCTGCCCTGTCTTCTACGTCTTCCCCCCCCCAATGATCTTCGCATACGTTTTCATTTCTCGCTTATTAACGATTCGCCTCCCTCCTCTCCTCTCCTCCCTTCTCGCCTTCGCCTTCGGTTCTTCTTCCTTCCTCCTCACCCTTCGACTTGTGTAGTGTCTGTCTCCATTTTTCCTCTCTCATCATTTTCAGCTTCACCACTTTTTCTTCCTCCCATCCACTGGTTCATAAGTTTTTAGCATGTGTTTCCTTGCTTGTCTATTCATCTACCTGTCATATTTACTTCGTGCATTTTTGTTCGAAGGCTCCGTGACATCCGTAGAACGATCTACGTCCGTCTGTCTGTCCTTTTGTGCCGAGCCTGGACTCGCTAAACGTTCGCGACATTCGGATTCGTCGTTTACTCGAGTGCCTTTCGCATTTCTTTTCGGGAACTCATTGCAGCAGCAGCAGCAGCGGTCATTTTGACATCGCACGGCGTGGCCAGTCTGGTCCACGAAAGCAGGTCTGATTTCATTTCTTTTGAAGCAAGAAGTTCAAGTTGAATAATAGGAACGGGACAGTACCGTACTTCGACTGAAAAGTAGGAGGAGTTCCTGCACTTTGTTCTTACACTCGTAGAAGTTTGATGAATCCGGGACCTGCTGGTGGGTGGGTGGGCGGGTGGCCTCCAGGATGGCACGCAGGCACGCAAACACTCCCCGCTCTATCATCATCATCATCCCACCCTTTCTTCCCATCTCTTTCGTCACCCCTTCCTCTCCCTTCCCTTTCCTTCCTCTCCCTTCCCATCCTTTCACTTTCCTTCACTTTCCCTTCCTTCCCTTCCTTCCCTTCCCTTCACTTCCTTTTCCTCCCCTTTCCTGCCGTCCCTTCCCTTTCCCCTTCCTTTCCCCTTCCTTCGCATCCTTTCCCTTTCCTTGTCTTTCTTTAGTACCACCTCGTTCATTTCGCTCCTCACCTTTGCTGTGACCCCATTTACCCTCCTCCTCCTCCTCCT
Source organism: Oratosquilla oratoria (assembly GCF_046742065.1). NCBI lineage: Eukaryota > Metazoa > Arthropoda > Malacostraca > Stomatopoda > Squillidae > Oratosquilla > Oratosquilla oratoria. Next base: position 1,124,157 of record NC_134787.1, read on the forward strand.
CCTCCTCCTCCTCTTGCCTACCTTTTCCTTACTTTTCTTTACAATTCCCATATGTTTAGTAGTTTTTTTTCTGTTCCCCCTGTACCTTTCCTTACCTTCCCCAATTTCCCCCACGCTTACCTTCACTCTCCATTACATACCCCCTCACCTCTTCCTCTTCCTCCTCCTCCTTGTGATCTTTCTTACTTCCTGCTTCTCGTTTCCTCCCGATTTCCATTTTTCTGTATTCTTTTTTCTAGTTTTTTCCTTGTCTTTCTTGTTTTCCTTTTCTTCCATTTTCTCTCCTTTCGTTTTTAATCTTTCTCGTTATCGTCCTCTCCCACCACCTGCAGCCACCACTACTGCCCTCATAAGACCCGTCTCTCTTTTTTTTTTTTTTTTTTTTTTTTTTTTTTTTTTTTTTTTTTTTTTTTTTCTCGCTCCGCCTTGAGGCACGTCGATTTTTCCTTCTGGTTCCCGATCTCGTCCCTCCTCGCTTTTACTTTCGGTCGAGGCACTCTGACCCGCCGCCAATCATGGGGTACCAGCCCCGATGGTTACAGTGATACGGGGCATGCTGGAATGTAATGCACAGGTATAGATTTCTCTTTCATTAATCCATTGCCATAAGTCGTATTCCTTGTTAACCTTCACTCAAACGCTCTATTTGGGTAAAACCTATTGGGATATGCTGCTGGTGTTGAAAAAATGATACGAGAGTATTTCCAACAGATATTGAATATTGAATCAATCTTCCACCATGGAAAGATTCTGTGGTACATCGATGTGATACAGCGGAAGATGATCTCATCCAGCTGCTGGCCGACGGCAGAATTTGAATGGAGTTTGATTCAATGCATCTAGACGTAGTTATGTGTACACAAATCAAAATATTCTCCCCAGTTAGCAAAAAGAGTTCTGGAAGTTGCCGCGCCACTTGCCAACTCGTGGGCAGGTATGCGAGGCACGTTTCCCGACGCTCCTGAGCTACACTTAATGATTCCGTGTTAGGGACTTAACAAAAAGGGAAGTAGAGTAAAAGAAATTAAAGGAGATATTGATAATGAAGAACAAGTTCCTGGAAATTTTCTATTCGATAAAGTAAACCTAGAAGATAAAAAGGAAGTTGCACAAACTTTGGAAAAAGAGACGTGATGATGATGAAGGAAGTGAACTCGAAAACCGAGTATAGACGATGTAAACAATCTAAGTCAAGAAAACAAAAGCGAATCGCGTTGTAGACAGTTATAGACAGAAAAGTGAATAGGATATCGTATGTTAGAGTCGTCCCTATACAAATGCAAAACACCTCGAACTGAGTCCAGAAACTGCTTGGACTCAAGTGAATGTATGTCTATGGCTTTGAAAAAAATATATAACTGTTTCAATATCATTATGGATGAAGAACAACAAAAGGGCCAGAAATAGTGCCATTGTATGGCATAGCTACAGCATGATTGTACTATTGAATTTATTGCACTATATCTAGTTGATTGATACTTTAGAATAGCATGCATCATGTTTTCCAATAATTTGATCTGTAGTTTCTCGGATTTACATCACAAAGGATTACAGAGAGGATGACCATGCCGACAGGAGACCTTTTGGTTCATAACTAGGTCGGGTGCGAAATAAGATTATAATAATTACATGAATAAAATTTATAATAATATAGATAATAATAGATAAAATAAATAAATATAGTTAAATAATAAACAAACAGGTAAATAGTAAATAATAATGAATTAACAGATGTATAATAATGAATTAAAATCAAGTAAATGATAAACAGACAAATAATAGCAAACAAATAAATAAACAAATAATACAAAATAAATTGGAGGCATTACAGCATCTTGCTTAAGTGTTTATCTAAACGAATCTTAAAGCTTCGAATTGAACTACATTGCACTGTCTCTGCAGGAAGTTAATTCCATTCATGAACTACATGGTTGGCGATGTTGTTTCCACCCGCTTCCAAATTAAATCTATTTCCGGATAGTTTGAGACCATGCCATTTGTTCTAACAGTGACGAGAAGATGTTACGAGATCTCAAGGGGGTTATTAAGAAGAAAAAAATAGAGTAAGAACAACTGGTCATATATGCGCACAAGCTTTCTTCTCTCTCTCTCCCCCCCCTCTCTCTCTCTCTCTCTCTCTCTCTCTCTCTCTCTCCCTCCTCCCTCCCTCTCTCCTCTCCCTCTCTCTCTCTCTCTCTCTCTCTCTCTCTCTCTCTCTCTCTCTCTCTCTCTCTCTCTCTCTCTCTCTCTCTCTCTCTCTCTCTCTCTCTCTCTCTCTCTCTCTCTCACTCTCCTCTCACTCTCTCTCTCTATCTCTCTTTGTCTGTCTGTCTTTTCTATCTTAAAAGAGGGGTGCTTTACTCCAAGCACAAGCACACGTTCAGTGCCCTCGCCATCCAAGCACCTCTTGGATGGAGGGTCATCCCGGTCTTCCAGCACACTGCTCGGGGCGAAGTACAGTAATGACCCCATTGGATTTTGGGAATTTTTCTCTCCTTTTTTTTTTATATAACTTCTCAAAATTCGTTAAATTTACTTTAAATCAAGACCAAAGTTATTTCAATCCACTTTCTGAGTATCTCGTCCATCATATCAGTAAAAATGCATAATTTTGAAGATTGGCAGGATCAAAAGTTTTTGAGGGCCAAATTTTTCGCTACTCAAGCTGCTGCCAGGGGGAGTAATTGTTGTGCTTGGCACCACTTAGGTCTTTCAAATACTTATTTTTGTTTTTGTAGATAACAAATATTTTCGCTAAAGTAACAGTGACGTCATGAGGTGTAAAAAGAAAGGAAAAAAGGTTCTACCTGTGCCCTCGATCTCACCACCTTGGTTCTTATGTGGATCTTCTTCACTCACGCTTCTGTCCCTTTGGTTCGTTTCTCACGTATCGACTTTTCGCCGTGCGCCGTCCATGACACGTCGTGCTCTCAAATAAACATTGGCGTCTGTGGACGTTTTCACACGTAACACCCCAGTGTACAAGCGTCCATAGACACCTATGGTTATTTGAGAGCACGACGTCGTGTCGTGGATGGTGCACGGCTAAAAGTCGATACGTGTGAAAAGAGCCTTCGAGTTCTTGGGGCCGCGATCCTACGTCGTATCTGCGTTGGGTATTCTAATTTTACATTTTATTTATGTATCACTCCCTGATATTTGTGTCCTCATCTATTTTTTCTTTGCACGTTTGTATATTTTCGATCCATTATCATTTGTTCATATTTTTGGTTTACTAGTTATTTTATTATTTGTTTTACTCTGATATTTTTCGTTCCATTTTTTATATTTTTCGTTCGATTCTTTTTGTGCATTTCTGTTTACCTTTGACATTCAAGTTCGTTCTTTGAGGCTAAGAACGCCTTAAGCCCTCCGATAAAGGGCCAGCAGATTGCATTGCATTGCTCTGACGTCATTCACCTCCCTGCCGGAAGGTGACGTCAGAGAGGTGCCCTGCAGCTTGACCTGTCTTCCAAGCACCAGAGATCGGGGAGCGCCCACGGCTGATTCCAGGGCACGGGACGGGCGAGTCCACCTCTGCGTTCGGAAAAGAAAGGAGAGAGACACAGAGAGAGAGAGAGAGAGAGAGAGAGACGTGTTGCGCAATGCTTCTTATTCTTGGCACACCCAGGGAAGGAGGAAGAGATGAAGGGAGAGACTGGTTGGTTGGTTGCTCGGGGACTACATGCCATCCTTCTCCTCCTTTGCACACGCGTAGACCCAGCCAAGACACCTACGCCTGCCTGACTGCCTGCCTGCCTGCCTGCCTGCCCATCTTGCTTTCCGTCCACCTTGGCTTCTTGTCTGACGACTTTTCTGCCCGCGCTTACCCGTTTGCCTTCCTGTCTCCATGCCTACTTTTCTGTCCCTCTCTCTCTCTCGCACCATCCTGATCGCGGGTTCGAATCCCGCACCTCTCTCAGATTCCCAGCAGTGCAAGCGCATGGGGGCAAAGGTTGTACACTTTCACCTGCCAGCTAACTCTCATGACTGCCTACACAGTTATCCGTCACACTCCTGTGAATCTTCCTCGACACTTTTTTTTTTTTTTTTTTTTTTTGCTTAATTTGCTCATCAGCCGACCGGCTGCTGCCGCCGCGCATCGTCTCAGTCAGGCAGTTCACACCAGATCAGCCCCTCGATCCCCTCTCCCCTATATACGCAGAAGAAAATTGAAGCTCAACTTTCTATCTGTGCATTCCCCCCTCGTCTCTCTCTCTCTCTCTCTCTCTCTCTCTCTCTCTCTCTCTCTCTCTCTCTCTCTCTCTCTCTCTCTCTCTCTCTCTCTCTATCTTTATCTCTGTAGTATATATGTTGTGCGCGCGCACACATGGAGGGAGTAATGAAAAATAACCTGCAGTTCGATCCACCCCAGATGAGAATATGCATCAATGGCATGATCCCTACGTGCAAATGATAAAAAGATGGAGAAAATACAAAACCATCGAAATGGGTCCCAGCGTAGAGAAACGGGTCATAGAAGAATTAATGAAAAAAAACTGCCCTCATTAAGAGAGAGAGAGAAAAAAAGCGAGTGTTGCTCTGTTTATATCTGTGAAAGGGGCGAACATCATCACCATCCATTGGAGGCATACACCCGGGAGGAAGGGAGGGAGGGAGCCCGTTGCTTCACTCACGCGCCTGCGCCAGTAGTCCCCTTCACGGTCTCACCAAGCAGGCAAGCTCCCATACAGACACCCTTCCATCCCACTCCAGACAAGTCTTGATGGGTTTGACCAACTTGGCCCCAGCCCTGAATTCTGTGGAGGTCCCCTTCGTCTCCTCTGTCAAGTGTTGTCTCTTGGGATGAACAGTATTGGTGGAAATCTGTTAGTATGGGACGGGAAATAACCAGGGGTCATGGAAAGAAACCGAAAAGGACAAATGTGCCTGGAAAATATGCAAGATTTTTTTTCTCTTTTTTTTCCGCTACATCGTTCTGTGGAATAGCCAGGGTAAGGAAATAGTTCTGCAAAAAAGAATAATGGTAATAATGATAATAATAATGATAATACATACGTATACCAACGGCTTTTCCCCCTTATAAGGGAGGTAGCCAAAAACAAAGACACAAAATCCACTCTCACCCATTCCATCCCCATATACTCCACTCCCATTCATCCCCTCCCTATTATCTTGGCTCCTCCTGGATGACGGATCATCCCTGCATCTTGCCCACTGCCCCCGGTCAGAAACAATGTAGCAAGACGCAGCACATCCACAGCAAGTCCGCTTCATTTAATCGGCGACCCCCCCCCCCACCTCTCCGTCTCCTCACGCAGGAAGAGAGGAGACGGGGAGAAATGCCTTCGGGCTGCGTCAAAAAATCATCCACACATACTCCCTCACCCGCCATCCCCGACCCACCCCATTCCATGCATCACAGCATCATCCATACACAACTATTCTCCACGCATCCGTATCTTCTGTCTCCTCCCTCCCTTCCTCAACAGACACCCCAACCCCCCTTTCTCAATGACCCTTCTACCTCATCCATCCATCTCATCCTAGGACGCCCCCGCATGTTCACTCCTTCCACCTTTGCCTTCCACAGCTCTTTTTCTAATATTTCTTCACTCATTCTTTCCCCGTGTCCAAACCATCCCAATATTTTTTCATCAACCCTATCTCCCAACTCCATTTTCAACTCCACTCTCCTCCTCGCCTCCATTCTTACTCCATCCGGCCTAGTAACCCCTATCATATTTCTCAGGCACCTCATCTCAAATACATTCAAACTCCTCCTCCCTTTTTTAGACACTCCGCATGGCACCCATCCAACCCAGGTGCCTTACCTGCTCCCATCCTCTTAACAGCTGTTTTCACTTCATCTTTCCTTATATCTCCTCCATTTTCTTCACTCATCACTCTCATTTTCTTAGGGCTTCCCACTGCAACTACTTTTCCCTCCCTATCCTCCTTCACATTTAGCAACTCCCTAAAATACTCTGCTCATCTTCCTCTTTTGAAAGTAATGAAAAGATGTTTTGGAAGGAAATTAAGAGAGGAAGAGGAGGCGAATCAAATAGAAAATAAAAGTAAAAGGTGCAGATGGAAAGATGATAATGGAAGAGACAGCTGTAAAAGGAAGATAATGATTATTATTATTATTATTATTATTATTATTATTGTTGTTGTTGTTGTTTTGATAATAATAATAATGATAATAATGATAGTAATAATGATGATGATAATGTTAGTGGAGCTCAGGTTTGAGCAATGTAAGCTTGTCAGGACAGTTTTGGTTGATTCCTTCCACTTTCGGCGCAGTCTCCTCGAGCTTCTCCATCAGTATTCTTCCAAGAAAGCTTCCCATGGTCTTCCACCTAATTAATCGGTGCAGTGGAGGAGGAGGAGGAGGAGTGGGCAGGTGGCTCTGTAGCCTTGTCATTGATTCATTTTCCTCCTGGGACTTAAAGACCGACCACTCCGTAGGAACCGTCAAGTCTGCGTGACCTAAAGGACGAAAGGTCACCTTTAGACTGAGTGAAACAGCTTGATGTCATGATGTACAAGTTATCCAAAGAGGACATTGGTCGTTGGTGATATCATATCTGGCCTTTTATTTCTCCATCTATGCTGCCCTCAACACCCAGCACGATTTCGGTGTATAGTGCAAAGAGAGAGAGAGAGAGAGATGGGGGGAAAGTATTATGGGTGTGGAAGGGGTTAATGGAGACAGGCTTGGTTAGATAAAATCGTGAGTCACAGCGTAACTGTGAATCGCTGGACAGATTTTCTTTGGCAAGATAAAATTACATTTCAAGAAAATATATGTATATATAAATTGCGATTTTTTTTTTTTTACTAACCCCGTCACTGCTGAGAAGGAGCCGCAGGGTGAATACGAGTAAAGGTGCATGGCAGACGAAAGGAGGCGTGCACCCTTGGACGGGCGTGCCGGAAGGGAGACGGGGGTGGGCGTGCGGGAAAGGGAGACGGGAAGATCGCCTTCTCCGTGCCGCCCAAACTGCTTATTCCCGTTCTTTCCTCCTTGAATATTCCTCACTTCCTCACTCACTCCCTTCCTTATTTTTTTCTTCCTTCCTTCCTTCCTTCCTCCATCACTTTATTCATAATTTCCTTCTATTGTTCCTCTCCTGTTCCGCAGTGGTGACCCACGTCAATTTCCATCGTCATTTTCATCTTTTTGAATAGATTAATCGGAACCATACCCTCCACCTCGTTCTCTTTCCTGTACCGGCAACTCTTCCTTTTCACTTGTTCAATTTTTGCCTTTGCCTCTCCTGCTGCTACTATTGCGCCTCTTCGTCCCCCTCTTCATCATCATCATCACCACCATCATCATCATTATCATCATCCTCATAGTCATCATCGTCGTCATCACTGCCATTATTATTGTCATCATTTCCCATTAGTGTGTCCTCTGCCGCCCCAAGCCCCGCCCAGTCCACTTCGATTTTTCCTCGGCTCTGTATACCTCATGGCGATAACGTGGAGGGGCGTTTTCGCTCCGTCAACGTCGTGTGACCTAGCACGACCTCGTACGGGCATAGTGTGACATAACTTCCATAAGTGTGATCAAGCTCGACCCAGGTAAGACTTAACTTTTCCGCATTTTCTACTTATATACTCCAGCGATCGATCTCTTCCCTTTTGTCACCTCGAACCTCTACCCACAATCCTCCTTTTCCTTCGGTTTCTGTTGTCATTCGTTATGTTCCTCTGCCTTTGTTGTTGTTGTCGGGGCAGCGCGGCGCTGTGGTGTTTCGGAAGCCTTGAAGTCTTCTGGTGCCTCATCCGACACCCCCCCCCCCTCCTTCGCTGCAGTCTTGAGGGTGATGTGTCGTAAGACGCCGTCTGGTGCCTGTTTCTTGGTCACTCGTGTGTCGTATTGCTTAGTTTTATGGGCTCCTTCGCTTCCGCCACTGGTTTAATGGGGTGCCCGTTGCAGCTCTTCCAACGCCTACACCTACACCTTGTACACTTCTTCTCTCCATCCTCCTCCTTTGCCCATCATTCCTCTTTCCTCCTCCTACCTTTCTTGTCCAACTTCTCTCCCCTCCTTCCTCTTCGAACCCTCTTACCTACTTCCACTGACCCCTTAATTTCTTCATTTTCCCTTTTCGTCTCCTTATTTTTTATTATCCTGTCTTTTCTACCCTTTCCCTCTTCTTCCTCCTATCCTCCTCCTCCAAATCCTTCTCCTATCCTCGTCCTCCTCCAAATCCTTTTCCTACATTCCTCCTCCTCCTCCTCCTATCCTCGTCCTCCTTTCCCCCTCCTCTTCCTTTCCATCTTCCTCTTCCTCCTCCTCTTTCACTTCCCCCTCTTTCACCGCTTCTTTCTTCAACCCTCCCCTCCTTCTCTTCCTTATGTTCCTGCTGTTCCCCCTCCTCTTCCCTTTTCATTTCATCCTTTCCCACTCCCCTTCTCCTCCTTGTTCTCCTCTTTCTTCTCATGTGCCAATGCAACGTAATGCTTCTCTTTGCAGGTGTGCTGTAGAAATGCGCCTGTACCTGTTATGTAAGAAACTAGTCACCGATGGTGCAAGTATTATGGTACGTTAGGTCCACCTCTTCAAGAGCAATTGCTGGTGGAAGCATTAGTATTCCGTCACTGATAAGTGTTTCTGTCCATGTGGGGACTGTGGCACGGAAGGGATCAGAGAAGTGGTGAAAATCATATTCACGCAAGGCATCAAAAAGGAAGGAAGGAAGGAAGGAAGGGCACTCACTCACTCGAGTGGTACTCGGTCCACCTATGGACACCTCACTGCTCGAACCCGTTGCCTCCACTCTCGACGTTCCTGTGTCGACACTCTCGTCATCCACTCACTGACACTCTACTCCAGCACTGCTCAAGACCTTCTTCGCGTTGTCAATCCATCATGTGCGTCGTCGTGGTCTTCCTGGTAAACTTTTTCCTCCTGCAACACCATTTACTAACACTCTCTTGGGTACTTTCCTGATCCATTCAAGCAATGTGTCTTGCGTGCTGTAGTCGTCTCGACTTTATGACATTTATGATAATGATATAGCTAGGAAGGAAGGACAGTTATTGTTAATCTATTCTATTTTATATATGTATATATATATATATATATATATATATATATATATATATTTATATATATTTATATATATGAAGTGTGTGGAAAGAGGAAAGACTGAAGTCTTAGACCGAGTTTTATTCTTCACTAGTTTTGCTAAAAGATTTTTCAAAAGAATATTGATATATATATATATATTTATTTGAAGTGGGTGGGAAGAGGAAAGACTGGAGTCTTAATCCGAGTTTTATTCTTGACTAGTTTCGCTACAAGATTTTTCAAAAGAATATTGCTACAAGGTTGAAGTGGCGTATCTGTTCGCGTGCATACCTTTCCGAGTGCAAAGGAACTCATATGGTACAATGACTCGTATGTCATGGTAACATATGAGTTCCTTTGCACTCGGAAATGTATGCACAAGTACAGATACGCCACTTCAAGCCCTGTAGCAATATTTTTTTCTTCAACTTGTAGCGAAACTAGTCAAGAATAAAACTAGGAATAAGACTCCAGTATTTCCTCTTCCCACCTTCTTCAGCTTGTCAGAATGTCTCAACACACACACACACACACACACACACACACACACACACACACACACCACACACACACATACACACACACACACACACACACACACACACACACACACACACACACACACACACACACAACTATAGAAGAGATAGGAAAAAGAATAGCTTCCCACACAGAATGCTGGATATATGGAATAACTTAGATAAAAAAAAACAGTGTGTGCAAATACTATTCACGATTTTAAGAATAAACTTGATGCTGAAAGATACAAAGACGGGTCACCACGAGCATAGCTCCCTTCCCGTATAATACAACTAGGTAAATACACACACACACGCACACCACACACACCCACACCACACACACACACACACACTCACACACACACACACACACACACACACACACACACACATACATATCCCAGTCAATAGGATGTGTGTGTGTGTGTGTGTGTGTTTAGTGGAGGTTAGTGCCAAATCATAAGTGTTTCGCAACTCTGGTCCGTAGGAGTGTTTAATTGCTTACCAAAGAGGATACTGTAGGCCACTGGAACTGCCTTGCCAGAGAGAATTCCAACACGCCTGCAGGATGGAAGAATGCGTCCCCATAACGGCAGAACCCACGAGGAAAAATAACTAGAAAGACGATGGAAGAGCAAATGAGTATCCTTCATAGAGAACCTGACACCCAAAGATAAAGAATGGCTGAAGCAGCAATGCATCCATAACGAAAATCCTACTGGAGCTCCACCACGAGAACAGACTGCAGGACCGGCAGAGCCGTGCGTGGCGTTGGGTCCACCACTAGTACTCATATATAATTCACGTTTGGAACCATCAAGCTAGCAACAGCTGACAAGGATTGAAAATCGAAAGATGTTTCAGGGGGTACAAAGCGTGAATTTTGGAAGTATACGGAGTAGCAACATCGATTGTAAATAGGATTGAGAAAGCTACTTGCAAATTAAACAGTGTTGTAACTGTGTGTGTGCGTGTGTGTTTATGTATATATATATATATATATATATATATATATATATATATTATATATATATATATATATATATATATATATATATATGTGTACAACACTGAATGGGTCCCAGTGAACAGATATACATTTTTATCAACCACAATGTACTTTATGTGTGTGTGTGCCCGTGCATGTATTTCTTATTCTATATACTATTAATTTTCCATAAAATTATGAGTTACTATATATGTTCTGGTATAATCCTTATATTTCTTTAATTTCTTAAAGCTCCTCAATTCTCTGCCGTGTATCCTTTTCTACCCTCCTTGCTCCTTATCCCTTATCTGTTCTTCATCTTTTTTTTTCCATGTCTCATTTTCATATTTCCCATGCCCGACCTTCTCTGTTCATAGTTGTGCCCCTCAGCTCATTGTAATCATTGTCATTCAACTTTTTCCCCTTTGCCTCCCCCCCCCCCAACTCCTCACATGTTCCCTGTTTTCTTTCCACGCCTTCACAACGTTGTGGCGGCCCATCAGTGCAGAGTGGAGCGCGGGAGTGCCACGGAGAAAGTAGCCTGGCGGCCACAACCAAGGGAAAAAAAATTCTATTCTGTATTAGAAGGGTTTGGCTTAAATAGGTTATCACGCCATCGTTCATGATGAGAAGGATGGCGCAGAGGTGGATGAAATAGCCTGGCAGTAGCTGGAATGATGACGTGATTCGTCTTAACGTCGCGAACTCCCCTTATCAGGAGGCTAAGACAGTGGCCCTTACGGAGCACTCTGTAGTGTGGAATTTAAGGAACCATGCCCTTGGTTCACCTTGCTGGCGGTAGAGTTCAAACTGTCGTCACCTCGACCTCCGCCGCAAGTAGCGTCGCTCTAACCGGCGCGGCCAACGAGATGAAAATCATGAAATGAAATGGAAGGAAAGAAGCGAACGTCGCTCGGAACGGAAAAGGGGGTCGGGATGCAGCCGGCGCGGCGGGGGCGGGGGCGGGGGGCCCTTCTTCTTCCCGGGAGCGTCTCGCGTCTTGAGTCTCGAGTGCGCACTGCCAGGGCCAGGCGTCGCGTCGCCACGTTCAATCCCCTCTTCTCATTCACTCTACATTTTACCCAGAGTTCTTCCCTTCCTTTTATTCCTCATTTGTCAAGAGTATATCACTGCTAACTACATATATATATATATATATATATATATATATATATATATATATATATATATATATATAAACATGTATATATATATATATACACATATATATATATATATATAATATAATATATATATATAATGTATATATATACATATATATATATATATACATATATATACATACATATATATATATATATATATATATGCTTTACATACTCTTGAATGTTTTGTAGCTACCAGAAGGAGTGGGTGCGTGCCTTAGGTGGCTACCTCCCTTATAAGGGGGAAAGTGGCCCTTGGTATACAGATAGATGTTATTTTTTCTTTCGCTCTCCCTCATTTCTTTGGTAGTAAACGGTGCGGTGCTACCTGTGTATTTCTTTATTCCTCTCTCAATCGTTGCCTTGTGAATTTCTTCTCTACCTATATCCTTATTCTTTTCTCTCAGCCTTTTTTGAGCATATTCTCGAGGAATTTGACGCTACGCATAGCTCTCTTGCTTTCTGTTTTTGAGAGGGAAGCAATCTCCGGTTGCGAAAAGATGGTGGAAATGCAGGATTGACAGAGAGACCCGTGCGGCGCCAGATAGAGGTGAAGGTGTTGACGGGTTTTGAAAATGGACGGCAGGGAGACGATTCTATCCGATGCCCGTCTTGCAGATACCCGATATTGGTCCCTTTCAGCTGCTGAAGGAGTTTCCCCGAAGACGAATAAAACCGCCAGGCATCAAAGTGTTGGCCCATGATCACACTAGGGGTTTCAACCGTGGTGGTTCAGTTACAGTGTTAGTGAACGCAGGGTTTCACACACAACCGCGCAGTTTTCCTTGACTCTACGGTCCCGCGCGGTTCAAACCGCTAGTGTGAACAGGGCCATACAGTCGAAACTCGGCGAAAGGTTTAATGGAAACCATCCATGGCCCACTCAGCCAACTCCTAACCCCATTGAAGCCCGCCACTCTCTCTCTCTCTCTCTCTCTCTCTCTCTCGAGAGAGAGAGAGAGAGAGAGAGAGAGAGAGAAAGAAAGAGATAGAATGTTGTTATTGTTTCTTCACCAGCGCTTCTGTCCTCATGGACATTCTTGCGCCATCATCGATAGAGTTCGTTCTAACTGACCCATTGTTCCTGGAATTACCCGTGTCCGTCGTCCGCCCTGAGAACATGAGAATGGAGGAGGCTGCAAGGGATCATAAGGCCTACACTAGGCAGTTTCATGTCCATTACCACCTATTATCCCCACCTGTAAAATTATCCGATATTCTAAAACAACCAATTACTTCAACGTTCACTTCATGGTTACTAAGTCTGTTCCATTCGTTAACAGTTCTGTTGGTAAACCAGCTCCTGCGTGTATACTCATTAAATTAAATTTGTTCAATTTAAATTCACTACTACATGTCCTGCCCTGTTGTCTTAATTTGATGACCTTCACCGGATTTCCCGTTAGGTTTTTGTCATCCCTTCTGTCCTGGCCTTAAAGGGCCATTTACACGGCCAAACGGTTTGTCAAACAAGTGTTTGAAGTGGTTTGACCGTGTGAATGGGGTATTTGGTCGTCAAACACGTTTGTCAAATGTTTTTGATAACCAAATACCCCATCCACACGGTCAAACATCACTTCAGACACTTGTTTGACAAACGGTTTGGCCGTGTAAATGGCCCCTTACCGGAAAGGGTCGCTGGCTGTGCACTTGATTTTTTTTTTTTTTTTTTTTTTTTTTTTCAAATGTGTTTCGTCCATGATAACTACCGCTTCTGAGACAATATCACGCCGTAGGGATGGCGTCATAGAGGTGGTAAAAAAGGGTTTAAGAAAGGATAATATAGTTTGAAAGTGGTCAGCATTCTTCTACGAGTGCAAATTAGTCTCCAGTCACAAAATAATGCTGCGTGTCTCTGGTCCGTAGGGGTGTAACTAAAGTCCCTAGAGTATTGACTGTGTAATACTGATGCAGCCAGTACCATATACGGGGAATCTACTGAAGCGGTGGGACGAAATTGGCTTGATCTCTTGAACTGAACAAAAAAGAAAAAGTGTCTGGGTTTTGTCGAAGGAGAAACTGTTGAGTGTTCCGCGGCACCATAAGAGTCTGCACCCGGAAGTCCAGTCCATTTTTTTTTCTTTCTTTCTTGATCGGTCTGAAAACTACCTTGACCTGTCCCTCCCACCATCTTCAACTTTCCTCAAGTCATGCTCGAGTCGCCAGTTTTGCAAGCTCTGACTCAGCTCCCCTTTCACCTAGTCCTCCACGCCCACTTGCTCCGTTCCAGCCAGTCTCGCCAAGACACGACACACCTCATGTTGCCGTAACCTCGTTCATATCTTTGCTTCATTGGATACTGCACAGGTCGAGTGCCACGACCAGTCGGTTGCAATGTTGACTAATGGGAGCTAATGGGAGGTTTATCATTGGTATTCGCCGGGATGAACGGCTTCTCCTCCTTGACACTGCAGGCGCGCATGCTCCTGTCAGCCAGGCACCTGGCCACTGGTGATGTAATCGGCGGAGAGCGCTTTCGAGTAGTGCCATCAAGTTCCCAAGTTCGAACCCTTCCCTTCACCTTCTCCAGACTCGTTCTGGGTCCATCAGACGTCGTGATCATTGCGTGATAAGTGTAACCCTTGCAGGAAAGGTTGACTCGTTCTCGTCAGAATAGACAAAACACACACACACACACGCACACACTCACACACACACGCACACACACACACACACACACACACACACACACACACAACACAACACAACACAACACACATGTCAGTCGCCTCTACACTAACAATATGTTGGCTCTTTTCTCGTGTCTTTCTGTCTTGCAACGAAGTGGTCCTCCTCCACAATTTGTTCTAGTGAATTTGATGGCCCGGTTATTTGTGTGCGTGCGCGTGCCAGTAGTTCTTTTTAAAAGACGTTTCAGTGTGGCCATAGCCTCTTCGCGTTAGGTTTCTGTCGAAGTTTGCTGATTAGTTTTTGCAAGTTTGTGCTGCTGTTGCCTCAAAGTGCCTTCACGCCTCAAGTTCATAAACTTTACCCAAGCGTTGCATCCCGGCGAAGGCGAATGCAAGAATTTTGTTTTAAAGAAGGAGGCGAGCCTTCACTCCCCACGAGAGTTCTCTCCCGCCAACTTACCTCGATTGGATGGATAGCCAAATTAAGACTATTCTTCCTCGTCTCTTACCTCGAACCATCCTGTTCCACTCCCGCACTCTCTCCTTCCTTCACTCCGTCTCGTTTTCTCTTTTGTAATCACCGCCACCCTCTTTTCGCATTGCGCACCCCATCTGTTAATTATTATTCTTTCTTTATATATCACTCCGTGGGGTGCTCATTCATTTCGGTTGTTCTCGTGAGCATGTCAAGCGGGATTTATCCTTGGGTTGGAGTTCTTTAAGGCGACAGCCCGACCAGAATGGATCGCATTGTTTACTCGTGTTGGCAAGGTTGTAGTGCTAGTAAAGGTAGAAGGTTATGATAATGCACTTGCCAGAGAGCAATGTGTGGAGAGGGGGGCGGAGCTACCCACGTATCTCACGCGCTGATTGGCTCAAGTTTCCTCTCGTGCAACGTCACATGGAGATTTGGGGGGAAAATACAGACGGAATCCCTTGATCTTTACCACTCTCCCTTTCGTCTCTGCAAACTCGCCTCACCCTGCACTCGTGCCCCAACTCCGCGAGCGCTGCTTCTTCGTTCCAAAAGGATTTTTATGCCATTGCAGTGACAATTACTGGGCATGAAAATGTAGGCATAGGTACGCCCACGCTTTTACTCGCGCGCACACGCACACACACACACACACACACACACACACTAGCAAGTTTACTCCCAAATTTGTGTCATTCGTCTAGTACTTGGCCAGTGTTTCTATTTAGTTGTAGGATTCTTCCTACGGTTTCACTCGGACCCAGTACGTGTTTTAGCTACACCTTTGAGAGAGTGTAATATATAAATGTGTTACTTGGGCAAGGTGACGTAGGGAGAGAGTCATGCTCAGTTTCGTTTGTATACTTTATTCTAGTGAAGGTACTTCGTGTGTCAGAGGCAGAGGTGGCGTCGACCGCGAAGGTCTAGGTAACAAGTTCAGTACAAAGAATAACTAACTGGCCTGCCCCGAGTATATATACGCGGGACTGACCCGACGCCATGACGCGACTTGACCTAACGCGGTGACCCTTTCTGACCTGTCAGTACCAGCGTCAGGTCCTAGTACCATCCAAGTTCCGATCGCATACCTGTGGGGTACATGTACGCCACAAGAGCACCACGGAGAATAGAATAGTCAGGTGAGAGCCAGTTTAAACAGAAAAGTGCCAGCCGGGATAGGAGGAGTGAACCGAGATAGGTGTGTCGCAGTTGATATTTAAAAAAAATGCCACTCTGTATGGAAGGATTTATACGATGCCGAATTCAGTCAGCAGGAACGTTGAAAGAAAAAAAAATGGGGAGAAGTGATGAGCACCAACTGCTGCACTGCGGTTTTTTTTTTTTTGGGGGGGGGGGGTGTCGCCAACCCGGACCATGCATGTGCCCTCTGAGGACGCGCGGGCGGTTCCTTTCAGCAAATTAATTCCTGCTTTTTTTTTTGTGTCGGAAGGAAACCTTTCAAGGCCTCTTGGGGTACATGGATATTTCGAGATTGTTTCAGCCCATTCAGGACGAGGAGGTCGTGCCAGCTGAACAAAATCATTTGACGTTTGCCTGGGTGACGGGTTGATCCGTTGGGACAGAGCACTGGTCTCAGTACGAGGCTCTGTCTTCGGCTGAGTAAATTCATGGGTCTTAGGCCAGAACAAAGTCTTAGAAGCACGTCATCGAAGCGAGGGGCGCAGTTAATGGATGAATAGAAAAACAAATCTGTGGCAGTAACCGCTTGCCTTCTTTGCCTCGGCTATAACCTAATGGCTGACCTGAAGGGTCTTGCGGTAACCAGGATAAAGTTGTTCATCTTAACTCTGTTCAGAGTGGGACGACCGCCATCCACATACCCACTCAAGGGCACCACATGGGTGAAGGAAGGAAGGAAGGAAGCTAACTTCCAAGGCAAAAGGAAGGATTGATCACGTTTAATCCCACACTTAAACCATTTAGCCAAAAAGTCTGATCGTAAGGCGGCAGTCGGAATGAAATGCTTATCCTTCGGATGGGAAGAATGGCAAAATGCCGTTTCTGCTTCAGGGCTAACCAGAGGAGGAAATAGCGGGAGGTCTCACCAACCCCAGCCCCCAATGCCGCTCTATTCCGCTGCGTTTGGCCGCTGGGGGATTGGAGGAAACAAATTATAAATGACCTGATAAGACTAGAGTTATGCAAGTATTATATGTGTGTGTGTGTGTATATATGTATATATATATGTATATATATATATATATAATATAATGTACACACATATACACACACACACACACATATATATACACACATACACGTGGCTA
>NC_134787.1:1146276-1168776 GCF_046742065.1 Oratosquilla oratoria
GATATTGTATTACATGTCACTGAACAGCTCTAGCAACTGTTATTATAGGAGCCTTATTATTTATGTATTTATTTATCTTTATTTATTTTGTCGGGCCATCGATTTAGATAAGAATGACTTGTTCTGTGTAGATGCTAGGCTAGAGGTTATGCGCATTGTCTACGTTGTATAAAGGGCACTGCTCAGTTTTAAATTTCAAAACAGTGACAGTGACTCAGTGCCACTCGAGTCATGATGAGCCATTGAACCCCTTCAGTGCCGAGGGAGAGGGTGCCACGTAGATAAACACAACAGGCGGGTGGCAGTCAGAATAAGATTTAAAGTGGGTTTGCGTTTAAACTTAGTAAACGTACTTGCATAGCTTCCCCGAAAAAAGAAATCACCTGTATTTGCCTCCCCCACTCTCGCCCAATCATTTTTAATGGTCAAAACTCTGATTACGCCAGTGATTACCTCCGTGATGCATGATTGTTCCTCTCAGAACAAGAAGAATATGATTTTGCACTTCGGTTTGTGCTTTAAAGGTCTGATGTTACTACAACGACGGTTAGAACAAGTAAAACACCGCAGTCGTTGTTATAGGCTGCTCGATGTCTACACGGGTTTACAGTCGATATAGAGTAACATTGTATCGTGCCATTTTTCGGAAAAGGAATAAGTTAGGGACGGTTTGCATTTTTTAAAAATATAGACGTATGTGGAGAGTAGGGTGTGTAGCTGGGCGCGAGAAGGACCCGCGTGCTCAGGCGGGCTCGGGCCTCGCACGGCCAACGGTTTTACTCGCCACCGAACCTTGACTCCTTGCGCAAGCTGCGGGAAGCGTAAGTTCAAACGTGAGTTTAAACTTGACGCACTTGACCAAAGTTCTCCACTCGTATGAGTGGATCGTAACTATGTGATTGTTGACCAAGTGGCGTGAAGGGCCCGTGCAAGTAACAGTAAATATATGTAACAAAACTTTTGTGAATGAGATGCTCACAATAGTCCTGCATTTTAGCAAACGTTAGTGTGATTTTACAACCATAACCCCATCGCTACAATAATGTGCACACACACAGCAGAATAAAATATGCGTCGCATAAGAGGTTGATGCATGTGTAAGCACTAGATCCATATAGATATGCATGTACCCTTATTAATAGATCCATATAGATATACATGTACCCTTATGAATGACCTATTACTCGCCCGGACGAGTGCGTGAGAAATACAGCATTGCTTTTGGTCCAATTCGTTTGCATCTCACCATAGCGGCACAAGTGTAGGGTCACTTGACACGAAACTCTTATTAAAGGCGGGAATTTGACTATATGACCTCGTTAAGTATTTCTTTATGTTTTTCTTGTATCGGATAGTTTCGTGTCAATATTTCCGAAAGTGCGAAAATCATCTCTCGGCCTTTTAACGAAGAATTCCCCAATTTATTTCAGACCAAGACAAAATTGATCTTCATACTCTTTTTCAGTTGTAATATTTGTACTACAGTAGTGAAATGTGCATATTTGATCTTGTGTGGCTGAAATGTTAAACTCGAGATCACAAATTTGTATTCAATCAGTCAATCAGCCATCCTGAATCCACCGCTGAACAAAGGCCTCTTTCATGGCATTCCATGACTCACACGACTGCGCCATCCTTTGCCACACCACTCCTGCAGACTTCTCTATAGAGGGCTTTAAATCGAAAACAGTCGCGAAAGAGATATATTAAACATTATCGGCGTACAGGAAGTCGCGCACGGATTTCCATAAATCCTCTAACCTCGTAATGACCTCGACAGGTCACACCTACCTAAAGCTGTTTTAGAATTGTGCGTTCTCATCATTATCTACATAGATTTGCGAATGATATATGGCCTCTACCTTGGTGGAAGAGTCAAGGGGTAAAATTCACTAGGAACACTACCCCGTGCCAGGTTTGTTTTGCCCACCACCACTTGTTGATACTTTGTTTACTGTTAGAAGTACTTAGGGTAGGATTTGAAGTCTGCACATTTCAGAACCGCAAGAATAGTGGTCTTGTTAAAGGACTGTGTGGGAAAGATAGCGGCAGCATTCCTGTTTCGCGTCATTACCCCGTTTAGGAGCCCTATGATTCAACGAAGAAAGTCACGGTTGTAACCCCTGCATTAGCAGTGATGATGATAATAGTAATGATAATAATAATAATAGAAACCGTTAACCATAACTTCATGCAGATTGGGGATAACCCCTCATCTTCCAGTAGAACGAGAAAAGTAAACAAATAAACAACTAGTAAAAAAAATAATAATAAAAAAAATCTGGCGTTAACATCAATAAGAAAACAAATATCCCTGCGCATATGGGCAGGTGAATTCCCCCTCCCCCTTCCAACCACCACCGCCACCAGGCGTGCAGGAAAGCAGGTTTGTGGGAGGGAGAAGACCGTTCGTTGCAGACTGTTAAAGGATGAAAGTGTGCTCGCTACGTTTGAATTGTCACACGTTAATTTCATTAGTGGGGTACGATTACAGGCATTTGTATTGCACCCATATTGATTCAGCTTATGATTAAATCATAAGCCCGGAATGGGGCGTGGTTCCATCCATTTTGATTTAATATTGGCAAAGATACATTGTGGGCGAAAATTGCACTGGGCACAAGCGTAATGTTGCATGAAAAATGTATGTAATAGGCACCTGCAAATTTATGGAAATTTGAAAATTATAGCTAAGTTCTACATTAGTGCCAATAATGTATGCCAGGCTGAAGCAAAGCTAATTTAATAATTCAAAATTATTAATATATACACACATATATATATATATATATATATATATATATATATATATATATGCATAAATATATATATATACATATATCTGAATAAAATCACCAATGACGGTGATGTCTATCAAGCAATTCCGACTGTCGTCCCCGGATTCGAACCTGGGCTTGTGAATTCTCACTGCTTTTGCGTTTATAGAGTCAGTAGCTCAGTCGGTAAGGCGACGGCAGTGAGAATTCAGTCGGAATTATCTGATATATATATATATATATATATATATATATATATATATATATATATATATATATATATATATATATATATATATATATATATTTGTAAGAGCTTCAGCCGTTCGGGAAAAGTCGTTACGCGGATTCCGCCCTTGGAATCCTGCCAGGCGGGATGACGCTTCTCGACCGGGCTGCTCGTGGAGGGAGGGAGGGAGGAAGGAAGGAAGGCAAGATGAGACTGGGGAGTGGACCCACATATAAGGAATGTGCCAGGGACATGATGCTGAAGGATCGGGGTGGAAGAGAAGTGAGGCCCCGTGGAAGTTTTCCGATATTCCCCGTGGAAAAAGGGGGAGCCAGTGCTGGCTTAAGAGAGAGAGAATGAGGAATTAAAGCTGGATGTGTCATGCTGGAAAGAAGTCCCTTGTCTTCTAACCGATTCTCTCCCTCCCACCTCCCCTCCTTCCTTCCTCCCTTCCTCCATCTTGACTCCCTCACCGCCCTCTCTCTTTCCCTTTCCCTTCCCATTCCCTTCCTTGCTTTCTCTGTCTGTCTCCCCCCCCCTCTCTCTCTCTCTCTCTCTCTCTTTTTCTCTCTCTCTCCCTCTCTCCTCTCCTCTCCTCTCCTCTCCTCTTCCTACCTCCCTCCCTCTCAAGCTCTCTTCCCCCACAGTATATCCGCGTGTACATGCATGTACATACTTAGGCACGTACGTCCATGTCCACGTCTTTATCAAGTATTTACTTGTCGGTGTTCATACATACGTGAGTCATCGTGGTCTTTAATCACGTGCTGGATTCATGATCGATGATTATTATTTTTCCAAATGAGAGATTAGTGTTGGTAAAGCGTATTGGTTATTGAGTGTGTGTGTGTGTGTGTGTGTGTGTGTGTGTGTGTGTGTGTGTGTGTGTGAATGTGCGTGTTTGTGTGTGCTGACACATGGCCAGGGTTGTTGAAGAAAATAAGTTAAATACTATTCCTGTGTACAAGATATGTGCCATTTGGTGCTACCGAAGTACAAAAAAAAAGAATTGGGTGAACAGACATTAGAAAAGAGGAGGAAGTTATTTTTTCACGTGTTTCTGCTTCAGCGCGCTTTTACAATTTGTAAATAGGAGAAAAATGTGGGCTTACCCAGTAGTGCACTGGGAAATTCATAAACTGAATAAAATCATCTATCGTTCACCAGAAAAACATATTTAAAAGGAACCTAATGCTGTGATGGACTGGAAAAATCCGTATAAATTTTCGAGAAACCTGGACTCGCTCTGACGTCACAGCTGGGAACGGCCTTCCTGAAGAAGAAGAAGAAGAGGAGTCCGTCTTGCGGAGGACTGCAGCCTGTTGGGCAACTCCCGTGACGTCATCGATGCTGTCACTCGCTGCTGAGGCTGTGACGTGGCAGTGACGTCACCGTGCGGGGGTTAGCCTTCTGGGTGTGCACCGCATCACCAGGGAGTCGCGTTGGGTGTGTGGGTGGTGAGGCGGCGCCGCCAGCGGGGGAGGCAGAGTTGGTGGGACCCGGGATCATCCGCATTCGTGGGAAGAGGGAGAGGATCAAGGCGGAAGGGAACGAAAAGGCATTATGTGATTCGGTCATGGATGATCGTTAACCTAGTAAATGGCCACGGTCGTGTGGTAGAGGAGATACGAAGTATATTTAAACGTTTCCAGAGTGGAAAAGTTAACTCCTGAGGGAGGTGTGGGCGAAAGGAGGAGGCGAGGGAGGACGGGATACCTAAGGTCAGGTTCTTTTTTTGCTCGCATTGTCATGTAACGGGCCACCGGCGATCGGGCGAGCACACACCCTCCCCCTCCCCCACTTCCCCTTTCTCCTTCCTTCCCTCCCTCCCTCCCTCCCTCCATCCCTCCATCTGTCCTATTCCCCCATCCTCCCCTTTTGTCATCCTCTTTGTCGCCCTTTCTTCCTCCTTCATTCTCCCCTCCCGCCCACCTTCCTTCCCGCCTACCTTCTCTCTCTTACCCCTGTCTCTCTCTCCCTCCCTCCCTCCCACTCTCGCGCGCGAGTGCACACACACACACACGCACACACACACACACACACATACACACACACACACACACACACACACACACACACACACCTACCCTTACCTTCCCTCCCCTTCTTTTCTTTTTTCGTTCGTGTCCTACTGACTCGTTGTTTTCCTCGCACATAACTTCCTTTCCAGCTGGAACTTCCTTCGCCCTGTTGTTCCTTTTCTAACTCGCTTAGGCTTGGGTTCTGACAAAATAGTGTAGTGTGGCCTACTTCACCTCTGACATGCTTTATACATTTTATCCTGGCGACTCCCCAGTGGTTTTATCGAGGTGAGTCCATCCCACAGTTGGAGTGGTGAAATTTGGATCAAGTCGAACAAAAACGTATTAAGAATGTTGCCGTTTTGGGGGCAGGGAAGGAAGTGAGACGGGGGGAGGGGGTATTTAATGTGTCTGAGCCTTCATCGGACATTCACGGTGATTGCGCGATGGTTTAGTTATTGAGTAAGTTAGTTTCCAGGCTTCTGTGAATCCACAGCTCTGCAGCAGTCACGAGTTGCTGCGCTCCTTGTTCTCGCGGGTCGGCCCGATCGGGCGACAAGTGTGACGTCACTCTAGACGACGTGGAAACCGGAGCCGGAAGAGGCCGCGGGCGAGCTCGAAGCCGAAGGGGAAAGGTGTCTTTGTTTTTCTTTATTTTTCTTTTTTGTTTGTCTCTGTTTTCTTTCTGTTCTTTCTTTTTCCTTTCCTTTCCTTTCCTTTCCTTTCTTCTGCTTCGGCGTCTTTATCTTCATAATTGTCGTCGCCCATCTTCTTAACTGTTTACTCATATTACCAACTGTGTTGACCTTTCGATGCGGTGATAACCGTATTTGTAAGTTCAACCTTTTCACTATCAAGGAGATGTCACGAAGACAGACAGAATAAAGGAGGCGTTCATCCCAGTACGACAGGATGAAGCTAACATTTCACAGTGCTCTTATCCACAAGCAGTAAAATGTCTGTCATGAAACGCCTTCTCCCTCCAGGCCCCGAGAAACAGAACGGTTGTGTTATGCCTTGCAATCGTCTTTGTAGTTGTCTGAAACCCTGACCTCAGAAGTGTTGCGTGGCTACAGCGCATCTAACAGGACTCTGGAGGCTTGGGTGCACGTGCACCGAAGTACGAGTACACACCGTGTGCGGTAAGTCACGGCTGGCGGTGACTCACGAGCGAGGCTGGACGTTAATTAAGTCATTCACTGGCCGTATCGCGGTTTTTTGAGGAAAATGACTCTGGCTGCGGGTAATGATGTGTCATCTCGTGCGATTAAGGAGAATGGAAGTGGTAATGGGCTAAGGAGAGATCTACGCACACAAGTGGGTACACATACGCAGGCGCGCGCGCACGCACACACACACACACACACACACACACACACACACACACACATGCACACACATACACACATGTAATGCTACACACGTACATACATACATACATACATAAACAGGAAGCCCTACTCAGTTCTTGTGCCCAAACAAGTGTACAGTTTCATGTTGTCTGACTGTAGCAAAAGCGTAAATATGTAGGGCTTTCCGTTCAGATGTGATTGCATTTGAAACGACTGTGGTTCAACGGAGGAATGTTGGACGAAAATAGATATAGGGGCTGGACAATACGAGCCTGTCTCCCCCAACACCCACCTCCCACCTGCACCACCCTCTCTCCCTCTCTCTCTCTCTCTCTCTCTCTCTCTCTCTCTCTCTCTCTCTCTCTCTCTCTCTCTCTCTCTCTCTCTCTCTCTCTCTCTCTCTCTCTCTCTCTCTCTCTCTCTCTCTCTCTCTCTCTCTCTCTCTCTCTCTCTCTCTCTCTCTCTCTCTCTCTCTCTCTCTCTCTCTCTCTCTCTCTCTCTCTCCCCGCATTAATATCCTTTGATTGAAGTGTTATGGCGTTAATCTCTGTGTAAAAAATCATTAATATGTGGTAGAAATACAAGCAGCGGTTTCCTGCGCACGTGCTGGGGCTATTGCTGGTGCCATCCAGTCACGGAGCAGGTCGTCGCCGCCACCACCGACACCGACATCTCCCGTGACCAACCAAGTGTTCCAAAAGGTAGCGATAACGGTTTTAATGGATCTCCATCAAAATTCCTTTCGGCCTCAGGGAAACAGACCCTGGAAGTAGGCTAAACATTGAAAATCACCCGTCCTCAAAAAGATAATGGTACTTTTCACTTATGTATTTGCATGAGTGATCATGTCGGTCATACCATCACACCGTGCTTCTAGCCGTTTGCAGATGTATAACGTCACTGAATAGGTCGTATACTTAGAATTCCCACGGGCAAGTTGGCTAGATTTTATTATTTTTTTCCCTTTGTTTTTATATAAGGATTACTATTCGATGTGTTATAGGTACAACTACAAAAGGTACATCACTTGTGTAACCCCGACACACTCAAGAAGAAAGAACAAAGGAGGGAAAGAGAAGGTGGTGGGGGGACGAAAACAGAACAAAAAGTACTATTTAGACCTGCGATTCCCAACTTGGGGCGCACGCCCCACATGCCCGGTGGGGAGGGGGGTTGATTTTGAAGGTGGGGGATTTGAGTTATTAACAGTGATTTTTTATTAATGAGTCCGTGTGAGTATGAGCGTGTGTGCGAGATAACAAATATGGTACATATACAGTATGCATACTTAAAAAATGTGCCTTGCAGTGGATGTGCTGTGTCTTGCTACATTGCTTCTGACCCAGGGCAGTGTGCGGGATACAAGAATGACCCGTCATCCACGAGGAGCTAAGATGAAAGGAGGGGCGGGAGGGTGGTGGATGGGAGTGGAAGGGGTGGGAGTGGGTACGACGTGCCTTTGACTTTAGCTACCTCTCTTATAAGTGGGAAAAAACTCTTGGTATATAGATCTACGCGTGTAATTACAAGTGTATATTTATCTTTTTGAATGATAAGATTTATATTTTATAGCGGGTTATCATGATTTTAGAGGTGCTTATGTGGGTCATGGCAAAAAAACAAAAAAAAAAGTCTGGGAACCACTGATTTAGACCTTTGATAATGCTTTTCATTGGTTGCTAACCCATCTTAAATAGTGTCGTTCTTCTTTATATACTCACGAGTCCCTTCCCTCTCCCAGCTACTCCTTCTCTTCCTCTTCCTCCCTCCCCTCGTCCTCCTACACTCCTCCCATCCTCCTCCCCTCCCCTCCTCCCCCTCCCCTCCTCCCCTCCTCCCCTCCTCCCTTTCCACTTCTCCCTTCTCCCTTCTCACCCCCTCTCCTTCTCCTATCCCTTTCCTCTTCCTACTCTTCCTCATCATCAACACCCCCTTCCTCCTCCTCCTCCTCCTCCTCCTCCACCTCCACCTCCACTTCCTCATCTTCCTCCAGCCTTCCATCTTCCTCCCTCCTTCTCCCTCCTTTCTTCTCCTTCTTCCATCTTCCTCCTCCACTCTCCCCTTTTTCTCCTTCATCCATCGTCTTCCTTCGCCTTCCTTCCTTCGCTCTCCTTTTACCTCCTTTTCCTCTTCCTCCTCCTCCTCCTCTTTTTCTTTTATCCCTGATGCAGTATCCAGGGCACCTTGGACTGCCAGGTCCATTTCACTCTGTTCCATTTTTTGCTTGTTTTGTTGTGCAGTTCTCAAGGTTCTGGTTCACGCAGCGCCCCCCCTCTCTCTCTCTCTTTCTCCCCCCCCCGAAGTCTGTTATCTGAAAGGCTCTTCCGACCTCGAAATGTCACAGACGACCGGCAAGCAATGAATGCACACGTGTGGTGACTAATTAAGCAATTGAGTCGGCTGATGATAACGGTCAATAATGTGAAGGCCTTTTACTCCTCCTCCTCTTCCTCCTCCTTCACCATTACCTCCTTCTTCTTTCTCTTCTTTTCTTCTTTTTTTCTCCTCATCCTCCTCCTTTCCATTCTTCTTCCTCTTCCTCTTCTTTCTCCTCTCACCCCTCTTCCTCTTTCACCAAATATCCTCTTGCTCCTCCTCCTACTGTTTCTCGTCTTTCTGCTCTTTTCTTCTTTTCCTCCTCTTTCTCCTCATCTCCCCTCTCCTCCTTTTCCTCTTCCTCCTCCTCCTCCCCTTTGCTTTCTTCTCCTCCTATTACTCATTGTATTCTTCCTTCTCTTCCTTCTCCCTCTCCTCTTCTTCCTTTAACTCTCCCCCCCCTTCTTCTCGCTTTTACTTTCTTTACTTCCGTCGCAGTCTTTTCATCTTCCCTCACCTCTTCTTCCGGTTCTTCTTTTTTCCTCTTTCGTCTCCGTTTCTCCCGTCTTACTTCTCTTCATCTTCCTCTCACTTCTCTTTCTTCTCGTTTCCCTTTTTCTCTTCCGCAGCTTCCCCCCCCCTCTCTCTCTCTCTCCCCCTCTCTCTCTCTCTCTCTCTCTCTCTCTCTCTCTCTCTCTCTCTCCCTCTCTCTCTCTCTCTCTCTCCCTCTCTCTCTCTCTCTCTCTCTCTCTCTCTCTCTCTCTCTCTCTCTCTCTCTCTCTCACCCCTCTCTCTCCTCTCTCCCTCTCTCTCTCTCTCCTCTCTCTCTCTCTCTCTCTCTCTCTCTCTCTCTCTCTCTCTCTCTCTCTCTCTCTCCCGTGTATCTTGACCTTCCGTCTCCACTTCCTCGTCACTTCATCTTTCTTCTCTTCCGTCTCTGCTTCCCTCTCCTGCATTTGAATTTGTCACTCCTCTTCTCTCTCGCCCATCCCTTCGTTCAACTCCTCCTCCTCCTCCACACTCTGGTCGTCCTCTTCCTCATCATTATCTTTATCCTCTTCCTTCTGCTCGCCTCTTCCTTCCCTTCCTCTTCCCCCTTCTTCCCCTTCCCCCCCTTCCCCTTCCCCCCCTTCCCCCCTTCCTTCTCCTTTTTTCTTTCTTTTCCCTCTCTTCCTCTTCTTTCTCCTATCCCTCCTCTTCCTCCTCTCCATCTTCCCCATACTCTTCCTCTTTTCCTCTTCCTCCTATATCTCTTATCCTTCTACTCTTCCTCCTCCCCATCCTCCTCCTCCTCCTCCTATCCCCTTCCTTCTTTCTCGACCCCTCTCTTCCTACTTATCCTACCCGTAGCTGCGGTAGGTTGGCGACCCTTCCTCGCTCCACTCGTCAATTCTCATGACGGTCATCCTGTTCCCTCCATTAGGACAGGAACCCCCCCAACCCCCCGCGCCCAGCCCCGTCTCCCATTTTATCCCCGTCCATCTCTCCCTCTCTCCCTCCCTCCCTCCCTCCAAACCCCCAGCCCTCCCTCCCTCCCTCCATCCCTCCATCTGTTTCTTCCTTCCTCCGTGTCAAGTACCGAGGGTGACAGTGGGGTCCTCGCTGTCTGTCGTGGACACTCCTCTTCAACTGCAGGTGCGATCCCAGAGGGCTGGCACCCTGTCGTTTCCCTGCCATCAGGTTTCCCAGTTCGTCAAACATTTCTCCATCTAAGGAAACACCGATAGTAGCTCAACGTTTTAGTCCTGAGATATCTCTGAAAATGCCTGGGTTCGTTGGCAGCTGCCGTGAGGCTGTGGGTAGTCCGGTCATAGAAACTGAAGGCAAGAACTTATCGATTGTTCCCCAGGGGACTTGGCACCCAGAGCCTATCCCAGGTCCCCCCCCATATCTCTCTCTCTCTCTCTCTCTCTCACTCTTCCTCTCTCGCTCTTTGACTTGTGCACACCACACAACTACATATGTGTTCTATATTTGAGTGGTAAACATTCGTGATGGGAGTCGCAATTATATTTTACGGAGAAAATATTAAGAGAGATTACGTACATCAAAGTTGGCAAAGATCTAAGAAGCGGACCTCCCTGACAGTCTCAGTCTTGCTGCTCTTTCTTCCACTGATATAATTCTTTTTAGCGTTTTTCGTTAGAAGCTATAGGTTGGTGTTTGTTGTGCGTGTATGCACATGTTTTAACCTATTCGCTCTAAGAAAATTCCACAGAGAGTAATGGAATCGCCTGGCGGCAACCACGATGAAGAGTGAGGTATATGTGAATGCGATCGTGGATGGGTATTTGTTTACTAAAGTGCGTACATGCAGGAATCAAACCTGGGCTCGCATAAACATCTAATTTGTTCCACCTCGTGGCAGCGGAAGGTGACGGTATAGCCTGAAAATAGAGAAGGCGGCGCCTTCTGTAGCCTTATAAGCTGTGGCGGCGGCGGCGGCGACGGCACTGGCGTGATTGTGGCGCCCTGTGGCCCTGAGACCGCGGGCGCCGTTCCATTGCCGCGGGCGCCCAAGTGGAGAAACGTAGGCGTTCCAGCGACAAGTAAGATTAAGATAAAATCAATACGTCATGATGTACTTAACTTTTATTTATTTGTCTGTTTAGGTATTTATTTGTTTTATAATTATCTTAAGTGGAACTAGGGAATTCCTTCGGCACGTATGTGTTCTAGGTCGGAGCGACTATGGAACATTGAGTGGCGGCATCATGGAACGAATGAGAATCAGGCGACGGAATGACGTAAAGAGTTGAAAGCCATTCGTGACGCAGAGACGAAAGCCGCCTGTGATTGGTTATCGTGATTGTCGCAACCAGTCGTCGTCGCGGCAACTTTTGGCTCGGCGTCATAGGTCGAGGAGACGGGGGGGGGGGGGGCAGGCGGGACCATCGAGCAAATGCATTTGTTCCTAGTGTGGATGTTTGTACGTGCTTGAATATTTAATTTGAAAAAAAATCAGTACTGCGTGAAACTCATTATGGATGGTCACAGGGAATAGTTAAGGAAAAAACGCCATTATAAGTGCATTATGAATGGTCTTAGATCATTAAACTATCATCAAGAATTTGGATGTTTTAAAGAGACTCACTGTAGATCTTGAAAACCCAGCGCCACTGCGTGTTGAGGACCCACAGTTTTGGAGGTGACGGGCGCCATCGTAGAGTTTATCACTTCGCTTCAGAAAGAAAACTAACGACATGACATCATGCGGAGGAGCATAAGATACTGAGACAGAATGAAGAGGCGGAGCAGTCCACTGTTGCACATCATCATAATGTCATATCATTATGTATTTATTTTTGTTTGTTTTATTTTTTAATGACCATTATTGTTTAGCGCCAGACTGTAGCCAAAACGTATTGGAAAGGAAGCTTACCCGACACGCCTTGGATACGCACGATGAGGAATTGCGATAAGGCGATTCCATATTCGTGACTCCTGAAACCTGGAAGTGAGTCTGGGGCGCCATTCCCACAAACTGCGGTGGGCGCTGAGCGAAGGTGGACTGCGTGCGCGCGCTCGCGCAAGGAGGGCGCCTCGCTCGCTCACTCACTCAATCGGTCGTGGGAGGAGAGTGGCTAATCCTTCAGGGCGCCCACGGCCGCCGGCGCGGTCGTGGGAGGCTGAGTGGTGTGGCTGTGTACAGAGGGTCTTGTTTCTGGTGTGTGTGTGTGTGTGTGTGTTCGTATGTGTATATATGTGTGTCTGTGTTCCTTGTTCGAATAAAATCGAGCGGCAAGCAAGACTACTACTCGGAACGCTAACTCTGGTCGTCAGCTGAAGTTACACTAAATTCTCTGTTGATGTATTTGAATGTTCATTTGTTTGCTTGTTTTTGTATTTATGTATATATTCATTAATTTATTCATTGATTATTTGATTAACTTATGTATTATTGAACAACCTGTCACTTTATGAACCGAGAGGTCTCATGCCGGCGGCGTGCATTTGCTCTGTACCATTGCTTACGATGAGATAATTTACTCTTTATTCATGTTGGTGAAATTTGAGCTGGTGTGGGCGGCTCTCCAGTTGTTATTGTTAGTGGAGGTGGTGATGCAATAATCAACCGCCACGGCCGCCGCCGTCACTGTTTGGACGATTACCATGGCGTTAGCTCGAGACGAAGGTCTCCTAAACAGGAGGACAATAAGGAAGGGGGTGGGGAAGGCGGCGGCGGCTGCTGCTGCTGCTGCGTGTAATTGAAACCGCAGTGGTGGAGGCAGGGATGAAGGTGGAAGACGGGGGTGGCGGTGAAAGAGAGAGAGAGAGAGAGAGAGAGGCCCTGAACAGAATGAAATCGTCTGTCTTAGACCAGAACGTTGTCTGCTATGAGCGCCGTTCAAGCGTCTCTAACGTTCTCAGCACAAGACCCTGTCGAGGACAATAACATTTGCACGCAGAGTCATCGTGGCGAAGGAGGTAATGAGGTGGAGAGGTGATTGAGGAATAAAGTGAAGACGAAGACTCAATCTGAGGGTGTGCGAGGTGAGGCAAAAGAGCAAGGATCGTCTGGCGAGAGAGAGACAGAGACAGAGAAGATTGGGAGAAATGCCTGCAAACCAGGGATGGTGTCTGTGTATTGGACAACCTCTGCGGCAATCATATTTTTGAACAATCGTAATTGAAATATATTTGAGTATATGTATATATATATATGGTCAAAATGCAGAAGAAATTGAAACGCAGTACGGACTAGGTCTCGAACCCAGGCTAGCGCTTGACAAGTGCCAGGGACTTAACCGATTGCTCCATCTTGGTGGAGCAATCGGTTAAGTCCATAACACTTGTCACGCGCTAGCCTGGGTTCGAGACCTTGTCCGTACTGCGTTTCAATTTCTTCTGCATGTTGACCTCCATCGGGTCTCCCGATGTTGATAGCTTAGAATTAAAGGGCATTGTGATGATAAGAATGTATCGCTATTCACTCGGACCCATTCAGCGTTGTACATTATATAATATATATATATATATATATATATATATATATATATATATATATATATATATATATATATATATATAATCCCATGTCGATGTTTCGATTTTGACGGGTGTTCAAAGCGAAAAAGTTCTGTAAAACCCTACGGATACACAACGTTTAATTACCCTTAGAACTTTCAGTATCTTCCTGATTCGACTGGTTTGTTTACCCATAAAACTTTATTTTACTCAAGTACAGTGATATTTTTATTTTGTAGATATTTCCATATGTGACACAACGATAATGGAATGTTCTTATTTAGATACAAATGTACAAGTATGCAGTAACATTGTTCATTTACATATCAGAATTTTGCCTCTCTTTTCAATAACTTCTCTCGTAATAAGATCATCAGAGTGAAGCAAACATCAATCAGTTAAAACGAAAAGAAAAGATCTCATGATTACCCTCTTTCGGCAAGGAGACTAGGAATCACACTCGACTGCCCTCGTTTTGCATGAGTGGACACTAACTGGTGTGTATGTGTCTGTGTTTACCTAATAGTAGTACACAGTAAAGGAGCAACTCTCGTAAAGTCTTGTCTCTTACAATGTGTGTGTGTGTGTGTGTGTGTGTGTGTGTGTGTGTGTCTGTCTGTCTGTCAATCCATCTGCCTGTGCACGATATAATTCATGTTATCTGCTAGGGGCAACTTTATTAAACGAAGAAATATGTATTAGTTTTGGTCCCATTGCATGGGCACAGACGAGGAAAAGACAGAAACTAAAGTAAAGGAAATCTTAGTTCACCCGTTTGGTACGATTACACACTCTTCACATTGTTCTATAGACACTAGACCAGTGACTCAACCAATTTCACTCTTCTCCCCCTTTTTCATGAATGTTCAACATTCGTGTGGCTCCCCGACATTTTTCTCCCAAATCCCACTCTACCAAAAAAAGTTAAATTGTAATGATAATGATAAAAAAAAAAAAAACTAAAATATGAATGAAAAGAAGCCCTTTGTTTCCTTAACAAGTTGACAGTCAGAATTATCTTGTATTTTTTATGCCAGGACAGATTTTTTGTTCAGATTCCTCATGACAATTCTGTTTTAGCAAGCGTTAGACAATTCTGTCCACCTCCCTCCACCCCCACCCCAACCAGAGGGGTGTGGGTGGTGGAGGTCTTCGCCTGAATAAAAGCGTCTGAGTGGCTAAAGTTATAAACAATAGTTGTCAAACATGACAAAAGGGTTAAATACCACTGTAAATTCTGAGTATGTTAAGGTGTAGAAACATCGAGGGTTATTTTAGGCGTAAGAGGCAGTAGCTCGGGATTCGGTCGATTCAGTGGGTACACGGGAAGGAAGTTGAGGTAGGAAGGAATGAAGGAGGTGGTGGTGCCACCGCCTGTACTTAGTTGAACTTCATTACACATTTTGCAAGGAATTTTATAAATGCATCCTTGCAAAATGTGTAATCAATTTTACATAGGTCAAACTGCCAAACCCTTAAACATTAGAATTGAACAACATAAGAAAAATGTTAGGGATGGCAATAATTCCAGTGGAATCTTCAAGCATATTGAATTGAATAATCATCCAGTTGATTGGGGTAATGCCCATGCAATCTATTATACTAACAACATAATAGTAAGAAATTTGATAGAGTTTAGTTTGATCCATACCACCAGTGATCAAAATACCAACCTACACAAGGGGTTATGTAAACTTGACAATTTTATCTGTCAAGAAATAAGCAAAATAATAACAGATAAAATGTAACCCTGCGACTGTGACCTAATGTCGCCCCACCCTCATTAGTGGACGCATTGACCCTTGCGACCTGACTGACCGCCTTCCAGGGGGTAAATGTCCTCTACCCTTATGTAAAATATCCTTGTTCCTTTTTCATGTATACATAATCTATGCATTTCTATTAACTATGTACTTTTTGCACTGAAGATGTAATACACGAAAGCTCTCTGCTTCGTTAGTTTCTTTTTCCAAGTGGTCTACTTTGTGTGTGATATATATATATATATATATATATATATATATATATATATATATATATATATATATATCAGAAGCATTAGGATTTAGATTGTTTAGGTTAAGTTATTTTAGGATATGGTGGTAATTGAAATTTTGTGAAAGTCGAGATCGATTTTTTGGCAGTTAAAGATAAAACACACAAATGGGAAACAGAAAGAAGAAAAGAAAATGGACCGATGTTTTGTAAGCCTGTGAGAATATCTCATAACGCCCGTGAGTCTACATTCCCAAACCCTCACGCACATTCACACGTGATTGAAAATGTGTGGAAAATACCAGTGGGAAATGGAACGACGGGAGTCCGAAACTCTTTCAATGTTTTCCGAGTAAGGATCTGCCTCGGCACTAACCCAGGACAAAGGGGCGCTGGGTGGGTCTGGTTCTGTTTGGTTTCTTCGTTATTATTCCTGTGTGTGAGTGAAGGAGGTCGGGGAGGGGTGTGGATGTATATGTACGTAGGATTATATGTGGGTAGGAACGGCACGGTTGAACGCGTCCATCAAGCTCGCCGGGTTCATTGTGTGTCACGAGAGATGGATGGGAAGACTTTCGGCGGTGCGGAGGGTAGCGGGTGGTCGTTAAGGGTGACTAGGATGCTTCATGGAGAGTAGGATTACCAGTCGTGGTAGGGGGGTGGTTGGGTGGGTTCACGTTGTTTATGCTTAGGGTACGAGTTGTGGGTGTTGCAGGCATGGGGGAAGATGCGACGGGCGGGTGGAAGGGGACGCGGAGCTGATGGGCGAGGGAGTTGGGATGGCTCTAGGTACTGTGAGTGGAGTCGTGCGTCGTAGATTTTTGCTGTGTCTGCGGCAGTCACGGAGAATGACTCCGGAGGGCCTCCAAGGGCCAATCGTATCTTTGCAGAGGATCCGCCGGGACTCGAACTCCAGATTTTAGGACACAAGTTGACTGCTAAAAAATAATAATAAAGATAAATGAATAAATAAATAAAATGTAAACAACAACAATAATAATAATAATGATAATAATAATAGTTATACTGATAATAACAATAAAAATAAAATACAACAGACCACCACGAAGACCTCTCGGCTTGTAGCGGTTGGGTCGACTGCCATGAATCGTGTGTTGTTTCGCTCTCCGAGGGGTTGGGTAGGGGGTATATTACTGAGAAGATTGAAATACCCTGACAACAGGCGGAATATTTCGACCTTCATAGGCAGTGCCTTCATCAGTGGTTGTGGCGTCAAGTTTGTGGTGCCTGGCGTAGTTGTTGTTCCTTTTTAGACGACGACGCACCGTCCCGGCGGCGACGGGGGTTGATGACCGACCGACACCAGCCTCCCTCCCTCCCTCCACTCACGCACTCGTTCACTCACTCACCCACGCCCCACTCACGCCCGATTCTCTCTCTCTCTCTCCTTCCGTCCCTCCCTTTGTCTCTCCATTTATCTAAGAGTGTTCATATATGTGTGTGAAAGAGAGACTGTTTCTATGGCTCTCTTTCTGCGTACAAGTATGTCGGTAGGCCTGTTTGTCTTCTCTATCTGTGTGTGTGTGTGTGTGTGTGTGTGTGTGTGTGTATGTGTGTGTGTGTGAGAGAGAGAGAGAGCCTGCGGCTCTCTTTCCCTCTCTCTGTCTACCTGTTCCACTGGGTGTCGGTGTCTTTATATGTGTGGCTCTCTCTCTCTCTCTATCTATCTATCTATCTTTATCTGTCTATCTACCTTTCAATGGATGTGGGTCTCTCTCTCTCTCTCACTCTCTCTCTCCCTCTCCCCCTCTCTGTCTATCTATCTTTCAGTGAGTGTGGATGTCTGTATGTGTGTCTATGTGGTTTTCATTCTGTGCCGGTCTCTATCTTTCAGTGGGTCTCTCTCTCTCTCTCTCTCTCTTTCTTTCTTTCTTTCACTTTCTCCCTCCCCCCCCTCTCTCTCTCTCTCTCTATCGATCTATCTATCTATCTTTCATTGGGTGTGGATGTCTGTATAAGTGCCTATGTGGTTTTCATTCTGTGCCGGTCTCCCCCCCCCCTCTCTCTCTCTCTCTCTCCTCTCTCTCCTCTCTCTGTGTGTTTCTATCAATTTTTCACTGGGCATATGTGTTTGTATGTGTGTTTGTGTGGTTCTTTTTCTGTGTCGGTCTCTTATTATCTCTCTCTCTCTCTCTCTATCTCTCTCTCTCTCTTCTTGTCTTCATCTCAGCTGTACGTCACCCTTCGCTTGCGTGCAGGAAAATTCCTGCCGATACCTCGGCACTTGATGAGGACTTGAGAAGACGATTCTGGCTGCCGTGAGGCTCTTTATTCGACTTCATGTTGTATTAGCAAAGGGTTTAATGCCTTCGCTGTGGAGGGTTGCAATGAAGATAAATGAAATAGCCTGGCGGCAGTCAGGATGGAAGATAAAGTATCACGCGTTACGGAAGAGCGTCGTCGAAGTAGGTTTGTCCTCGCTACTGAAGGGTTGGAACGAAATTTAATAGAATAACCTGGCGGATGCCAGAACTAAAAGAATAGGTTCCAGCCGGGAGGGGGGGGGGAGGGAAGGAGCTAAGTTAAAGGAAAGTCGTTCGTTATTGTTTGAAGAGGACCGACTCGAGATGACCTTCTGGCACCGCCGGCCGCTCGGGCATCAGAACATCACCACTAGCTCTCCTCCAGTTCCTCCTCCTCCTCATCATCCCCTCTCCTCCTCCTCCCGTTTCTTTTCCTGTTTCTTCTCCTGTTCCTAGTTTTCCTGTATACATTCCCTGCCGTTTTCCTTCCCCCCTTCTTTCGTCTCTTCCTCTTCTTCCATCTCCGTCTTCACATAGCCTTCTACTTTTCTCTCCCTGTCCTCCTCCTCCTCTTCCTGCTCCTCCTCTTCTTACATATTGCTCGGATTGGAGGTTGGTATTTTGCTGCAGATGTGCGAGAGGAGCCTTTCTAGTCTGTCTGGGGCGCCGCGATGGAATATTGAAGGGTCGGAAAGGTCAGCGGCGGCGCTTCTAAATATCATCACAACGCAGTGGGGGATCCGACTCTCCGCAGATGGGTCGGGCTCTACTGACCTGGACTCTACCGATGGTTTGGGCTCTGGAGTTGGTGTGAGCTCTGCAGATGGCTCGGACTCCATAGATGGCTAGGGGTCTGGTAGATGGCTTAGACTGTTGCCAGGCGGCGCATACACATGACAGATGGTGTGGGGTCTTTTTTTTTTTCTTTTTTTTTTAAGGCTTTACAGATGACAACACTTTACAGCTTGGGCTCACAACAGATGGATTGGACTGTCCACAGATGGCTGGAACAGCGCAGAGATGTTAAGGCTACTCTTAACGCTGGCTCTGTAAAGATCTCTCTTAAGATGATTCGGACATTACAGCTGGCTCAGATGCCGTCGACTCTGGGTCCCAGTTCACATGACGCTATCGAACCCTAGAAATGAGAAGACAGAACTGTTGTGTAGCGTCTGTATTCTGAACGTCGTGTTTTTTTTATTTTTCTTCTTCTCCCTGTGAGGAAATTGGATAAATCCCCCCCCCCCCCAAAAAATGCCTTTCCCATTCCGAAATTTCTTCCGGTGATCATTTTGCAGCTAAGCACCTCCTGGCGTCAGCTACTCATATTTACTACAATGTGGGATTCGCAGAAATGAATAGAATTACGTGGTGCAAAGGAAATTAGCCGAGACAGATTGTGATATCTTTCCTACCGTGTGTGTCGGGGGGGGTGGGGTGCCACCGGCCAAGTGGGGGAGGCGGCGGCGGCATCCAGAACAACAGGAAGAAAAGTGTCGGGAAACGACAGCGCCATTTTCCTCCTCGCTAACGTCACAAAACCACTGACCTAACGCCCTTGTCCTCTGGCTCTTGGAGCCTGAAGGCGCCTCGGGGTGACTGTCGACGCTCAGAGATCCAGAGGAGGGCGCGCACTGATTATTTTGATCTTCTCTTTATTTGTGACACGGTTTCTTAGGAACGATGACTCGCACCTCCTAACCTCCCCTCCCCCCCTCTCTCTCTCTCTCTCTCTCTCTCTCTCTCTCTCTCTCTCTCTCTCTCTCTCTCTCTCTCTCTCTCTCTCTCTCTCTCTCTCTCTCTCTCTCTCTCTCTCTCTCTCTCTCCTTCCCTCCCCGTCTCTCCCTCTGTAGATATGCAGATGGATAAAACCCCTTTTAAAACGGAACAATAAAAACCTTATACTCTCTTTGATAATCACTGCACATATTTTCCGACTCTGTTTCTTCGTTATTTTTATGCTGAAGAAGTTTTATATAATTGAGTGTTTGTGAGTTGACACATTTGTGCTGTGGGAAAACCACCGGAAATGCAGTGTGCGTGTGCATTTTGCGAAAAAAAAAGATATTATGGAAATCTTAAAATCAAGCGCACCCCCCCCCCTAAAAAAAAAAATCAGTCGGGATCCGGTGTGTCCTATCTTTCGCCGAAGTTGCTCTAGATCTTGGCGGCAGATTCGTTGACGCGGCGTCGGCACTGGATTTTGCCACCGGGGGGGGGGGTGGCACTGGGTAAAGTTGTAGTATCGAGGCGACCCGTGGTTACGCCCTCCCACGCAGAGCAGCAGGGCGATTCGCCCCCTGCGCAGACTCGCCCCGCCCCGTCTACTTTTGCCTCCTTCCACCCCCAACACCCCCAAACCCTTCAGCCCACTTTTGATACCCATGTCTGCGGTGCCTCACGTTTATTCAGGTTGTCTGGTTTTAGTTTTGTCCGTTTACAACTCCCACCTCTCTCTCTCTCTCTCTCTCTCTCTCTCTCTCTCTCTCTCTCTCTCTCTCTCTCTCTCTCTCTCTCTCTCTCTCACACACACACACACACACACGCACACACGCACACACACATATATACATAATGTGTGTGTGTGCGTGTACAAATACAAACCAAAGGCGCCTCAGACGGCGTGCCATGACAACTTCAACCAGGAACGCAGATTAGATTTTAGACCTTGAAGCTTCCAGCAGTGCCGGCCGATGTACGGTGCACGCAATTCCCCCCTCCACACACACACACACACACACACACACACACACACACACACACACACACACACACACACACACACACACACACACACACACACACACACACAGTTTTCCTTTTCATGCACAGCACCGTACATCTCGTCTGATGAGGCGATCCATCCTTCCCCCACGCCGATCTTTCATTGCCACATGAATGAATAAAGTGCCACGGAGAAGAGGGGCGAGGCTCTTGATAGATGAATGTACACCTTGGTTTGGAAGGGATGGAACTCTGTCCTTTTTCGTGCAAGTTGACGCTGTTCCTGACGCCATTGCTTGTCTTCGCCCCAGACAGAAGAGTAATAATCGTCCCGGGCTCTTTTTTTTTTTTTTTTCCTTCTTCTTCTTCTTCTTCTTCTTCTTCTTCTTCTTCTTCTTCTTCTTCTTCTTCTTCTTCTTCTTCTTCTTCTTCTTCTTCTTCTTCTTCTTCTTCTTCTTCTTCTTCTTCTTCTTCTTCTTCTTCTTCTTCTTCTTCTTCTTCTTCTTCTTCTTCTTCTTCTTCTTCTTCTTCTTCTTCTTCTTCTTCTTCTTCTTCTTCTTCTTCTTCCAGAAACTCTCGACTTTTCCCCCGAAAACGTTGGTTACGGACCCCTTCACTCCCAGAGGAAACCTCTGCTCCTCCAATGCAAATCGATGTCTATCATTGCGGCCTCTCAAAATTGACTAGAACATCCATTTTAGTATTGTCTGGTTAGCTCCCCATCAGATACTACTATAACCTAACCTAATCTAACCTAACATAACCTAACCTCACTTGAACGAACTGAACCACTCTCCTACCTCTATCTCGCCATCCTTACTACAGTTGGGAAATTCCCCTCCGGGAACCCGGCGTTCCTCTGGACCACTCCATTCCACTCCACTTCTGTCCACTCCACTTGCCCTCAACTTTGGTCAGATTTGACCCTCGTTTTCTATTACTTGGTCTTCCTCGCCGTCTCCTCGTTTGCCATATGTTTGTATATCCCACCGGCAGTCGATTACGTTCGGATGATATATCAACATTGCATAACATTTATTATAGCTAACCTCAGCGGGTTTACTCATGTGGAGGAAGCCTCCTCGTCGTTGGAGGGCTAAAACCCGTATCGAAAAAGACTTACGTCTGATCCGTCGGCGTTTCCTGTGTTTCACTTTCCAGTGAAGAGTCTGCTGGATGCGCTCGAGTCAGACGAAGGACGCGCGTCTGGTGTGGCCAAGGTCACGGCCTCCTCAGACGCCTCTCTTTCGCCGCGCGCAGGAACGCTGGGGCAAGAAACGTATTCGCTTTTGATTATTCTTCAGGAAATACCCGCCGTGCCTGACGCGTATGCCGATAGGAGAATTGATACACACTCAGCCCGAAAGACCAATAACCTTCAAGCGCCCAGAGGCATCTTGAGCGGAACAACATCGTCGACGTTAGCCAGAAAAAAATCTTTAAAGGTGACGTTGGGGGTTCGAGGGCTCATTTTGGCTATTGCTGTTGCTGCAACCCCTCTATTTCCCCAAAGGTCCTTCGTAAGTTGAATCAAGTCCTCTGGTGTTTGCCAGAACATATTTATTAGAGGTGATTTTCGCGTGGTAAGTGCTAGTATATTTTCCTTAAGAGTGGGTGGAACACAGACTTCACAGAACGAGAGAGAGAGAGAGAGAGAGGGCGTTGGAACAAGATAAGTTTCCCTATTATTCCCGTAGATGGACATAAAGAATGGCCCATTGGGCCCCTATTCAACCCCCATTGATATTAACAGAGGCTGGCGCAGTCGTGTGAGTCATGGAATGCTATGAAGGAGGGCTTTCTTCAGCAGTGGACTCAGAGTGGCTGATTGATCGATATTAGGGTTCCCTTAAT
>NC_134787.1:1173776-1176276 GCF_046742065.1 Oratosquilla oratoria
CTTACCAATGCACGTCTCATCGCCCATCTTCTTCCCCACTTTAGCATTAAAGTGTTGGGAGCAAGATATCTTCACGGTACAAAAAGTGCTGCCGCAGCACGGAAAACGGGAGTTTGGTGCCGCAACATTACTCGTGTGAACTGCACTTCATGGTAATCACCTGTACACTTTCCCGGACTCTATCAGCGACCCTGTTTTGATTGGCGTCCCTTGTCTCTGAACTTACTTGGATTTCGAACTTTCTCGGACATCTGGCATTATCTGCACGAGCCTTGCTCCCTACTTCCGTGACATCCGAACCCTATCTCACCATCGAACCATCCATACCCCTATTGTCATTTATAGAGGAGACATTGAGACTCAGAATAGCCTGGGAGCAATCAGAACGAAAGGGAAAGGGTCGGTTCGGCCTTTTTGTTCACTTCCGAACCACTACCGCTTATTTGTGACAAATAAGCCGATGACGTTGAACTCTGCTACAGCGTCGTCTTCCTGCACTCTGGACTGTTGACCTTTCGTCGTCCCCAACCTCACCCCGGTTGAGACGCGGCGTCACCCGTTGGTTGCCCTTCACCTTTGCCTCAGACAAACATTGACCTGCTACAACTTGGTCACATCTCATGCACGTCTCCCTTGCACTGGACGACGACCTCCCCCCCCTCCTCCTCCTCCTCCTCCTCCTCCTCCTTCATCTTCTCTTCCACCTCCTTCTCTTCTCCTCCTCCTCTACTTCCTCTTCCTCCTCCTCAACTTCCTCTTCCTCCTCCACTTCCTTCACTTCCTCCTCCACTTCCTTCACTTCCTCCTCCTCCTCCTCTGCCGCCACCAGAACGAGTTTCACTTTCAAACGATGGTTAGCTTGGTATGGAGGACCTCTACCGTCGGCTAGATCCCGTTCCTGAATATTGTTATTGTTTGTTGTTGTTGTTATTAATATTATTATTATTATTATTGTCATTAGCATCGCTGTTGTCATTGTTCTTATTACTATTATTATTGTTGTTATTATTATTATTATTATTATTGAATTATTGTGTTAAAGGATTATAATAATTTTCAATTATTAGCATTATTATTATTACATATATTATTACGCCATTCTCGGCCTACGGCCGTTAATGCTTTTCAGCGTCGTGTAACCCTCGTTTGTTCTTGGCAACGTAATACGGAAAAATAAACATCCGACTGTAGCATGATGCATGCGACAATATCAGCATGGGGGATGTCTTCGGATGACCCAGACGCTCGTTTTAATGACGTCTTTCGTTTTTTTCGCTAAGGAATGGGTTGCCATGGAGACGAATGAAATATCCAGGCGTTGGCTGGAATGAAAGGAAAATGGCCAGTCTGTGTGGAAGAGAGTTATCGAGGAGGTGGGTTATACGGCGAAAAATGGAGTAAACTGGTGAGAGCCAGAACGAAAGGGAAAGTGGATGGGCCGATACGTATCGTTTGCAATATGCTCAGGCCGGCGTCGTGGTCTTGAAAGGAGAAATTTCTTCCATCGCCTTGAAGGTGGACTAGTGAGCCCCCCCCCCACACACACACACCTTCCCGCGGTTTAGTTGTTTGTGTTAGAGTGGTTAACTCGGTCCCTGGAGAGTTCCCTGGTTCCATGACGACCATAGCAGATTTTGTACTGGCGGCGTGTACCAGACCATTTGTTCAGCACAAAGGTCGTGTCCCTCACAATGAAAGTGTGAAGAAAGAGTTCGTATGCGGCGCACTTTCCTCCTGTTTCTCCTCTTGAACTGCCCTACCTTTCGTCCCCTCAACTAGACCTCTTCTCGTCACATCTCGCATCTTTCCTCTCCTCTCCGTCCTTCCCCTTCCCTTCTTCCCTTCTTACCCGTCCGTCCCTCTGCCGCAGGAAAGCGGCGCTTCCCTTCCGTTCCGGACGCGAGGGGGCCCTTGCAACTTTGCCACACGAGAGAACGGCTTCTCTACGCTCAAGAAGTCTTCCGAGCCTTCCTTCGAGTGCGGGAGGGGAGGAACCCCTATCAGCCGAATTAATTCGTCTGCCGGTAACCGAAGTGAAGGTGCGTTAATGTATCCAAAGGATTAAAGTAATTTCTCTTAAGCTTAACCCACTTCACTGTTATTCACGACTTGTGCGTTAGTTCAGACTGCCGCCAGGGGATTTTATTCAGGTAAGGGAAACTCCCTGTGCGGTGAAAGGGTCAAGGTCATCTCGAAGCTTGCGGGTGTCTGCCAGGAGCAGGCAGTTCAAGCTAAAACTAACTTGTTAAGTGTTCCTACCCGTAGATGTGCCGAGTAGCAAGTTTGTTCCGACCGCGCTTCACCCAACGGGCCTCGCGTTCGGTGACTTCTGTGCAATTGCCCCGGAAGTCCGAGTAAAAAGGGCACACGCGACAATTTTCGGCTAGGCCAAGCACATTCGCGTGAGGTTCCGAAGAGCCACGTTGGCAGCATATAAACACAGTAAAGTAGTTGCAGTGGAATAAGATAGGAATATTACTGAACAGTAATTTGGGATGTA
>NC_134787.1:1181276-1198776 GCF_046742065.1 Oratosquilla oratoria
CCAAACAAGACCCACAACACCTCTCTTCACACTTCGTGAGAAACGACCCATCAACACTTCAGACCTTAGAACACAGAACAACAAAAAATAACCGAACAAGTGGGTCTAAATCTAACTTCCTTCCATTTCATTCTTTTCCTTAGACTAACCCTACAAATCCCTCCCTTCCCCCCTCTCCCCCATCTTACCTATCCTGCCCTGTACTACTACTAATACCTTAGAACTCTATTACGACACGATACTCTTCCCAACCACAGGAACTCGAACAAACGTGTGTATATTGCTGATAGACGGGTAGGCATTGTGCTATGAGTTATAAGGACGCAAACAGGATCATTTACCCTCTACACCAATCAGAGTATCAACTAAACAGGACAGATAGAAAAAAATTGCGATTTTTGTAAAACACTCAGAATTCATCAACATAAGCATAAACAGACAGCAGATGCCATCAGTATTAGGATGCCTCACGTGAGTCACACATGCAATCACAGACTGCGCACAGCACACAGACGCCAACAAGACATCGTATCTGGACCGGAAGATTTCTGGCAGAAGTCCGTGACGGTGATCGGTTTCCTCCTGTGCTGCTCACGCGTCTATGACATGACGGGCAAATCAGCAACAGCAACTACAAGCACGACTACTGCTTTTACCCTATTCACTTTACCTCCTTCCCTCATTTCCCTTTTCACCCTCATTCTTATCCACCTCCCCCCTTACCCTTTCTCCACTCTCTCTTCCCCGTCCCCCTCGTCCCCCTTTCCTGCCCCCCCCCCTTTCCCCTCGCTTCCCCTTCCTTCGTTTCTTCTCATTATTCGGACTTTACCGTGCGCCCCCCACCCCTGACCGTTTCCTTTCATGCGCCCTTTGTGTGTACTCTACACACTGCTACTAACTCCCTTGTCTACATCCTCCTTCCCCCTACTCCTCCTCTTGTTCCTCCTCCTCCTACCTTCTTTCCCGTTTCCTCTTTCTCCCCCACCCCTCCTCCTCTTCCGCTTCCTCCTCCACCCCTCCATCTTCTTTCTCTTCTTACCGTCCTTCTCCTCTTCAGGAAGAGGCTGGAGTTCGCTAGTGAGAAAAGAAACAAGAGAGGGGGGGGGAATGGCTTTGAACGGTACTGCTCGGTGAGGATTCAGCGTCGTCGTCACCATCCCTCATCATCTCCACCACCATCAAATTCATCATTATTATTGACAATTTCCTAAGTTCAAGACTCGCCTCAAAATTTAGGCGGAATCATCATCAATTAGGAAGAAGAAGAAGAGCTTACGCCAGGAGGCGCTGATTAGTTGCGGACAAGGCCGTCACATTTGTCCAGTATCCTTGGACTGTTGGAGCAGGTAACGGTCACTGCTGGCAATCTGAGATAAGTGCAGGATTCGAACTCGCAACTAAGCGAATGAGAGACCATCACTCTTCCGATGACGCCACCAACTCGCCAACTTGGGACGTACGTCATTATACCCTGGTGGTTGAGCGAGACCATTGACACCATGAACAGGCCATGTCAGTCTTTCCAAAGCCTTACATGACCCACCACGATTATGCGCTACAACACCAAAGTATGTGAAGGTTTCCAAGACCTGAAACTCTTCGCCGCTTAGCACGGACAAACTGAAGGTCATCATCCAGTAAAGGGCTTATCACACTGGGCTATTTTCCTCCGACATCCTACCTCCAGCCTCCATTTCAATAACTAGAATATGACTTGGCTTACAGAAGTGTAGACTTCTTTAAGAATATTTCAACAGTATGGCTGAAAGATAACTTACTCTTTAGAAATATGAAAACAAAGATATCGTAATCGAAGTCGTTTTTACACAAACGAATTCTCTAAGGTTGGCGCTGGTGAAGCC
The DNA here is from genome assembly GCF_046742065.1 of Oratosquilla oratoria. Taxonomy (NCBI): domain Eukaryota; kingdom Metazoa; phylum Arthropoda; class Malacostraca; order Stomatopoda; family Squillidae; genus Oratosquilla; species Oratosquilla oratoria. The sequence continues at coordinate 1,183,139 of NC_134787.1, forward strand.
CGTGGAAGAAGCCCAGATTGATAACCTCCTTAAGCCCCCCCCCCCCCAACGCCTCCTGGACCGACCTGGGTCTTGGTCCAGGAGACTTGAAGTCTCGGAAGTCTCGCTTTTCAGGGCAGTGACTCGAGGGCTGCAACCAGGACTTCCAACGACTCCTCAAGCAGTAAAGCGGGGTGGCACCTTTCAAATGATTTTTCAGTCAAATTATTCCACAACAAAAATAATATATTTGCATTTTTTTTCAATTTTTCCTGGGAAAAACGGTAGATGTGAATAATGGAAAAAAAAGGCACCTGGGTTTTATGTGGTGAGTGCCATCTTCGCCACGCCGACGAAGATGATTTCTTAGTTTACAAGGACGTCACATCGCCTTGTCCGGAGAGAGTCTGAACAGGTGACGTCATGTCGACTCTGACAAAATTTTCAATAAATGTGGACAGACTTTGTGTTCGTAGATCGTAAAGGGTATCCATTCAAATGGGGTGTATCGTTTTTCAATACACTCATGTCTGTAGTCTGTCTTCCAATATGTATATATATTTTTTCGTTGTTATTTTTCCCCCACAAATTTTGGGTGCCGACATTCCTTTCCTACCATGTTGCAGTCCTATTAACTCGTGTCTCTTCTCCATGCATTCCTTCTGCACAGTTCCCTGTTATATAGTAATCTGAACCTCCCCCCTTACCTTTCCGTCCCCCCACTGTCTATCTGTCTATATTTTTCTAGCTAGCTAGCTATATCTATCCATATCTACCTATCTTCCCCCTCAACCTCTCGAGCTAAAATTAACTTCTTGACGACCTTCACTCCCTCCCTTTATCCGTTCCCCTGCCGAGTCCACCTAATCCCAGGCCTCATCTTTCTCTTGTTCAGCTTAAACATTGAACATCCAGATGGCGCGGGATTCACTCACTTAAGTAATACAGCTTAGCGGCAGCCAGACATTGATCGTTGTCGTTTGTAGATTAATGAAGATGGGCGACAACTCACTGGCGGCAGAATGATTTCCCTCAGTTGAATGAAGTAGTCGAGCGACAACTGAAATAAAGGTGCAATCACATTACTTAGCAGAGGGAAAAACAACCTTACGGTGTACACAATAGCTGCAATTGAGTTTCTTGTTAAACTTTATTGAGCAGGTTACATTGTTCACAGACACGACCAGACAGGTAAAAACAATTATATTGTGTTCAAGTTGGTGCTGAAAATAATGTAAAACTTGTCCATTTGTTTATTTCATGGTCGACTTTTATTTATTTATTCAAATATTTTATCTGTCTTTATTTGTTTGTTATTGTGTTTGTATGTTTATATATTTTATTTATCTATAATTTTATGTTTTGAATGAGCAAAAATATTATCTTCAAATGTCGCTCTATACGAAATCTCCAGAAATGTCTCTTCCTATTTCTTTCTTCTCCTCTTCCTCTGTTTCATGTTTCCCTTCAGTTTCTCCTTATTCTCATCTTACTTCTCTTTCTCCTCCTTCCCCTTTCCTTTTCTCCTTGTATCTCATTACTCCTGCCTTATCTTTTCTTCCCATTTATTTAGGATGTGATAATAGTGTGCGATCAGCTTCTGTAGTTTGTCGGTTCAGGCATAATAATGTATACTTTTATCTTGGAGCCTTTATTCACAAAATTCTTAAATCTCGTAGAATGTGCGCTACATTTTTTTCTTTTATTTTTTCATGTCAACTGTATTTTACCAGTGTATTTTGTCAGCAGTAAAACATGTCTGTTCTTTTACACAATGTCTCACCGAAGAGGAATTGTCACGGAAGTGGTAAAGGGAATTTTTAAGGAGCGCGGCAGAGGGGAAGGATTTTTTTTTTTTTTTTATACTTGATCCTTAGGGGTATCACGAAAACCATCGTGAGCTCTTTTTTTACTTGATCCGTAGGGGTATCACTAAAACCATCGTGAGCTCATGCGTTTTAAATCAAGTCAATGGTTCTTAACAGTTTACACTACTTATACCCCATTTCAGTTCACAAGCAGCCCCCGTAAGGACCAATAGGTCTGTTGCTGTTTGCAACTCTTTTGTATTGCTTTGCACGAGTATAAAATATTGGCCGCATAAGATAGACAGTCATTATCCTGGAAGTGGTTAGTCCGTAGTTTGCACTGGGCAAGGGCACAACCCACAGCTTTCCCGTCCTACTTTCCCTCTTGAGCCGCAGCCTTGTGTGGCTGTCCTCCTTCGTGTGGAGAAAGCCTTCGAGTAGGCCAGCCCTCTAGTCATACTGTCCCTACTGGAAGAGAAAATTGTCCGAGATGCACTCGTACAATGAATCAAGGACTGCCTCTGTGACCGGTCGGCAAGGGTGCGGCTCCAAGGACACCTCTCCCACCATCACCTACACGAGAACGGGACTCCATAGGGTGGGGTCCTCAGCCCGACCTTCTTCAACCTTGTCGATGGCCAACTTCCTCCCCCAAACAGTTGCCATCTCATCTCGCACGCGGGTGACTCTTCTGTGGGTGATCACTTGCACCTGGGCGGAAGAGAGTCTGGATCTCCCAGCTTTGCAACATCCTGGGTCTGAAGATCTCCCCACTAAGACGACAGCTATGCGGTTCGGAAAGTCATTACCATGTACACGACTGCGTCCAAGGCGCGTTCTCACCCCTACCTCGGTATCTGGATTGATAGGTTAACGTTCTCTACGGGTGTCTCTTACCTTCGTTCGTTCCTGTGTCCAGCCAGGCCTTCCTCACGTCCATCCGGTCCCCGATGTGCCTTTAAAGAACTCGGCGCTGTGCATCACTGCTGCACTTGGGTGATGTGATGACAATAATGAGCTTTGTCGCTCTGGACGTGGATAGATTTTGTCTATTCAAATTTTGGAATTTTCCTATTGAAAAGAAAAGGAAGCGATCGCCATCGTCTTCGTCGTCTTCGAGATATGGTCTAAAAGTAGACGACGAGCACACACCTCCCGATGAAGAGCAAAGAGAACTTGTGCCGGGACGTAGATTTGCTTTATTCATTAATTTATCTATTTTTTCATTTGTGTATTTATATATGTATTTATAGATATCTCAAAACGAAAAAAAATGTGAAAACTCCCGTAGTATTTTACCCATTGTGATGTAGGGATTCTTCTAGGCTGAATAAGATTGGCACCATGTGTAGCACAGGGTTTATCGTGGGCCCTGACGGCGTAGAGGTTATACCAAGTTTGATAAGATGGGCGTTAGCCAATGGAAAATATCCATCGGGCCAAATTGGACACGGACTGCAGACACAGTGAATGAAGATGGCTGTTAAATACCTTTACAGCACAGGTGCCCCTAACCAGATAAAGCAGTTCAAAGTTATCCAGAAGAAGATTATTGAATGTGTCGAATACGGTACTGTATGTAACACATAACTAAGCATCTTGGAGGAGCTTTGCTGAGCTTTGCTTGGGAGTTTGGAAGTCTGTGCTTGAATTGGTGGGGGACGTTCCCTTCTTGTGCTGTACTAATGGCGCCCCACACGGCGTTATGGCGTACTGCAGGGCAATTTCGTGGGGGAGTTATAGATAGTGAATGACCCCTTCTTCACGAAGAACATTTTGTTATTTTGGGTTGTTGTTGTTGTTCGAGTATCCTGAAGTCACTGATGCCGTCGCCACCCGACAGGCACTGAACAAGGACATCATAAGACATTTATGTGACATCGTTCTTGTTTCTTTACAAGAAGTTTGATGTCGTAGCTCAGTCTTGTTGCAACCTTCTTTCCCTTAATCTGTAAGCTCTCCAGGGAATAGGAGACCTAAATTTTTCGCTCCGGTGGGGTTCCACTCCCCCTCAATTGAATAAAATCACCCGACGGCAGGTAAGATGAATACTGAAGTGGAATTCATCGAAAGTGTTGATACAGAACCAGGGGATTGATGGTCTAGAACAGGGGTGGGGAACCTTTTTGTGCATGAAGGCCACCTTATAATTCATCGTCCTACATAGAGCTCACTGAACTTTTTTTTCAATTATTTTATCCCTTTTATTATATTATAATTTTCAGGTGTATAATGATTTCAGACTTAAAAAATATTCCAGGTCTTTTAAAGAAAATAATATGTATATCAAAGGCCGCAGGTTCGCCACCTCTGGTCTAGAAGATTGGGTGGGTCTCAACCTTTCAAGAGGCGCCGAACCTTAATGAATCCTCAAATTTGACAAAAAAAAAAAGGAAATTGATCAATCTTTATCACAAAAAAATGCCCCAAAACACTACTATATTTAGACATCGTAAGAAATAAATAGAAAAACTATAAGAACTTCCCAAATTTATGTGCATAGTAAGAATAGTTGGACTTTTTTTAAGCATCGTATTGCGTTTCGGAGTATTTCCGCTGAACCTCGAAAAATAGTTCACTGCAATCACCCCCACCCCCAGGTTAAGGACCACTTGTCTAGAAAACGACCGTTGTCCTAATTTTTGTGTAACAAAATGTGTCCAACTTTGGACCAGTGTGACCTGGAAAGGGCGGACAACTTGTATATCAACCCTAAATTGGCACTTGGCAGTCGCTTTGTCATCGTCAAACTCTTTAGAAACGTGCCAGCCGAGCCTCTGTCGCTGGTTGGTGGCACATTGGCCAGACATGAAGACAGATGGGTCCTTCGTTGCAAGAATTTGGGAAAGACGGCGACGTTGGATCCCGTCGGGCGTCGAAGAGGAGAGAAACCTTGAGGCAAGTGTGGCATCGGGTTGATTTCGGTGAGAGTAAACGTGATCCCTTGAGCACTGAGGCGTGTATAAGTCACAGGTTTGATTCTGGGGAGCGCCAGACGATTGTATTGTGGGACTAAGGTAGATTTTCTTAAACTTTTACATCCCTAATACCCCTGTAGTCAAGTCTAGGCATTTTAGCACCCTCTAACTCTGGTTCACATTTAATTACTAGAAGGATCCAGGAAGTGGGAGTGAAGTACGGCCGTGTATTCAGCACTTGCCAGTACCCCCAATATTGACTTCAGCATCCCATGGGAAAAACGATGAATAAACCGTCTTGACCTTACCCAGATACCAGGCACAACAAACCTCACTCGGCCGCTGTTAGAAGCTTGTAGGTTGATACCGATTCGCTCTACCAAGGTAAAGGTCACACGGCGTCGTCATATGCGACTTCTGTATGTTGATCATAGTAAACTCTTTTTGAAATACAGACCTTTGTTCACGTGTGTCTTGAGCTTGACCTATGAAAGTCACCTAAGGATAAAGTCTATTTGTGTCCAGTGAATGCAACAGTTTTCAAATTAAGGTCTGAAGATTGTTATCATGAGTTTGACCTTTCAGTCACTCCAAGTCAGACAATGCATTTCTCACGGTCTTGCGGCGAAAAGACTGGGGCTGTGTATTTCCTGAATTTTAATTGGGACGATACGAGGTATGGCGAGAGGAAGTTCTGACTCGAGAGGAATGGCCTCATTGTTGAAGAGGTGGCATGGAGTCGGGGAATGGGAGAGGAGAGATTTGCTTTTCAGACCTGGCTGTTGACGTGGGATGGATTGAAAATAGGGGGTTGCTGGTGGGGGGGGGGAGGCTGAAGACGATTTAGAGTTTAAGTCTGGCAGAGGAGGAGGAAGAGGCGGAGGAGGAGGACGAGACGGAGGTTGGATGCAACATGCGGCAATGCGGTTGAAAGATAACCAAGTTGGAGGACATTGGAGAAGGACAGTTGGTGGTTGTGGTGTGTGCATGTGGATGTGTGTATGTGTGCGTGTGTATGTGTGTGTGTGTGTTTGTGCGTGCGCAGTCAAACATGTATTTTATCAGATGAATTAATTTTGTGCTTTCATGCAGTTTCATTTTTATCTATTTATTTATTGACATTCATTTATTTGCTCACTTTTATGATATTGGTTTATAGTTTGTGTTCTCCTCCCCATGTCTGATGTAAAAACATACTACCTCTGCTGAGTCGACTCGCTTGTTAATTTGATTGGAAAACTTTTTCTTTTAATACTTCGAATGCTGTAACTAATTACTACTGTTTACCACCACCACCACTACTACTACTACTACTACTATAATACTACTACTGCAGTCTTGCTTTCCTATGAATCACTAGACATCAGTGCATAAACTGTTAATGCAAGGGTCTCGGTTGTATGTCAAGTCTTGTAGGGATGAGTCCACTTCATGATGGGTCCTCGAATTCAGTCGCTGACAGGGGCAGAACGGAGGTGGATTAGAAAAAAAAAAAAAAAGCCTTGCGGAGTATTTGCCGAAGGGATGAAAGGCGAAAGTCGTATGGATTACATAGTTTGTTTTTCACAAAGTTTTATTCAGTTAAAATAAACACCCGGGGGTTTAAGGCGTTATATAAGACACGTGAAATGACATCGAGGGACAGCGGGGGTAGAGTAGGGGAGAGGCATGAGAGACGAGCTCCACAGTTAATTGGAGAATGTGTACAAAAGAAGGACACTTGATAGAGACGGCGAGTGACCTCCCCCCCCCCAAGTAGGCCAATCATATGGGTGACGCACGCAAGGGTGGGGCTAAGTGGAGGGAGCCGGGGGGGAGGGGGAGTGGGCGAGGGGAGGAATGTAACTGCATTGGGAAATTAGTACAACTGAAGATGTGGTTTCCATTTATTTTTGCCATTACCCTACTTTTCCCATGATAAAGGATGGTGTTACTGACTGGATGCCGCGAGATTGGGAAGCGTGGTAGAGGTAGACCCGACCGAAGAAGGAAAGAAGAAATAGGGAGGTTAGCACAGTTGCGCGACTCATGAAATGGTTTAGGAGAGGCCTTTGTTGAGCAGTGGACTCGAAATGACGGATTCAATCTTTTTAGATTTTTTTTCCTTTTTCCCTTTTTAAATTATCCTTCCCCTGTAGTACGTTTATTTTCTTTATCGCGTCTAAAACATAAGATCGTGCATCTTCTAAAAGTATTTACTTGGTGTCAAGCGAGTAATTAAAGATAATATTATCTACCATGTAGAAATGACAAGGTAAAGATTTACATTTTGTAAGGTGATTAATACATTATGAAGCTAAATATTTATTTATTCTATGTATTTGTTTATTTATGTGATATTGTTATTTATCATTATTGTGTATCATTTTTGTTATTATTTTATCATCATCACCATCAATACCATCACCATCATCACCACCATCACTGATTATATAAAATGGATATACGTTCTCACCTTAATTATAGATATGCATACATTAGTTCTTGTTTTGGTCTTTTAACAAGACTCACCGATATGGGTCTCTTTACCTCACTTAGGAGAGGGTCCGTCCCCTCTGACGGACGAAGGAAAGCGCCTCGCGGCGGCGGCCGAGGTTGGGGGGCATTGGGGAGGGGGAGGGCGAAAGGATTGATGCTTTTTGCTCTCGAGGCCAACCGTAATAAACGTAACAATGATTCAACCACCTTATACTGTATATCAGCGTATTTGTTAAAAATAAATCTATTTCAAACGGGACTATGTATTAAAACATTAGGAACATTTACGGCATATGTATTTTGTTGTTGTTGTTACTCGTCTGTGAATTACCGATCGTTCTGCCGTACTCAGTAAGACTCTTCCTTCGTTACACTGTTATTCCTTAATGTTCCTCCCCTATTCTTATTGTGTCGTTCTCCCCTCCTCGCCCCTTCTTTCGCCACCCCCCCCCCTCTCGCTTCTCCTTCACGCTTTGTTCTTCCCCTATCCCCTCGTGCTTTCTCCTCTTTTATTCCCCTTCCCCTCCCCTCACCTCTTTCCTCTGTCTGATCTTCGGCCGTCCGGCACAAGACAGCCGTGCAGCGCTTTGAGCTCCTTGGCGCCCTCTCTCTCTTGCCTTAGGTCATGGGGTTTTCGACCTGGGCTACCCCTGGCTGCCTATACATGAGTGGATAAATTAGAGAAATATAATTTTTATTGTTATAATTTAGTCTTTTTTTGCATTTTGCCCTTTATATATTGGTTATGTTATGAATTCCTTCACTTCATTACTTACAAATATACACAACATTTAATAAAGGAGAGCGGCTACATGGTCGACACAAAGAATATTAAAGAGGGCACGTGGAAAGAGTGAGAGAGAGAGAGAGAGACTTCCTAGGTTCGTATTGACGATGAGCTAGTTTGTTTGGCAGACGGCGGGCGGGGGGGAGGCACTTGGTTCTGGAAGGGGTCGCGGTCAATCGAGACCTAATTCTGACACGAATCTAACCCCCCCTCCCCGCGCCCGACCACAGATAGTGAGCTCTAACTCCAGTTCCATCTCCTCAGTGGAATAGAATCGTGTGGGGCTAAACAGAACTAAATCTACAAAGTATTGCGCGCGGCAGAATTGAAGGAATTAAACCTGGATCAATTCCAGTATCACGCAAAGATATTTATCACATTTTTTCATTTGAAAGGTCCATTTTCTCTATGAAATGGTTATGTTATGTTAGTAGCTATTGGACAACGTAAATTTCATGTTGAATATCCGTGTTTGCGTGATTCTGGAATTTGACCGTAAGCATACCGATTTGATTTGTAGCGCTTGTAACCATACATTACTCCCCGATGGCTTACTTCCATCCGTCTTTTGTCGCCCAACCTTGTTTCTGCCCCTCCCCCGGACTTTTGCTTCCTCCCCTTCTTCCTCGTTTACTCACTCGCACTAGTACACTGCTTTCTCCCCGCTCCACTTCTCGCTGCCTCACTCCATCCCTCCTCCTTCATACCGTTTCACTTGTTTTTACCGCCGCCATTTCCCATACTTCCGAGGGGTCCCTCCGGCCTTCCTCTTTCTCTTCCTGTACACTCCTCCTTTCCTTACACCACTTTTTCCACATCCTCATCCTCCACCCTTTCCACCTCCATCCTTTCCATCCACACATTTTTCTCGTCCAACCCTCTCCTCCACTTTTTCCACTTCCATCCTTTCCATCCACACATTTTTCTCGCCCACCTTTCTCCTCCACATTCATTTTCCTCCTCTCCACTCCCTCCTCTTCCACCCCTCTCCACTTCTTCTCCTACCCCCCCCCCCCCGTCCGATTCCTTTACGTGGGGTCCTTTCTCTGCGTGAGAGGCCCACCCCTCTTCCCCCTCCTCCCTAATTCCTCCCTCCTTTATGCGCAGCCCTACATCTTCGGGTACCTTAAGGTCACCCCGAGGCCCCTTAAGGGCCCAGTTAGAGGACAAGGACGCTTCTGCAACGTCATTTTTTAATTTGGAGGGAGCTGTCCTCGTTTACGTGGACGGTCAGGACTCGAAGGCGCCTGAAAGAGGTGGCCTGGGGCCGCTCGCTTGACAAGAGCTCGTCTTGACCGTGGCTTCAGGTCTGTCTCACGTGAGGACATGAATTGCTTCTCTCCTTTGTGTTGCGCTGACGAAGACGACGGCGAAGATGACTGTGCAGTCTCGAGTCGAGACTCCACCCCCACACGGGTTTCATCTATTTGTTTGGTCGTCTTTGCACGCGTGGCGTGATGGTGTTGCCATGTAGGAAAGAAACGCTTGTGAGATGTCTGCGACGAAGTACAAGTTCCCTACACGCTTATGCGCGCGTGCACACATACAGACACACACTTACACACATGCACACAAACAAGTACACACATACACACAAACAAGTACACACATACACACAAACAAGTACACACATGTACACGTGGCCAAATTTTCACCCCGGTCATGCTTTAGATAGTTTACTCGTTTTGTGAGGTTCAGTAATAAATATCTATTTTGATTTATCCCTTCGCGCTCTCGAATTTGACTGGAGAGCGGTGGGTGGGTGGGGGGGCTTGCGCACAGCACATGGTGGGTCGTGAATATAGATGACGGCAGCTGGAGCAACTGCGTCATCGACTGAGTGCAGCGAGATGGGAGGCGTGCAAGTCATACGAACATAAAAGGTGGAGAAACGAAATAGAGAAGTTTGCAGGGGTGACGTGGCAGTTTGGTGCAGTATTGGAGTTTATGGAGGATTGGGACAGAACTTTGTTCAGCGCTGGTTTACTGTGTATATGTATATATATATATATGTACATATATTTACATATATACAGTATATATATATATATATATATATATATATATATATATATATATGCAAAGAAATCACAAAACACACGTGATAAACTATTTTTGCAGAAACCACCGGGAAATTGAAAAAACAGATACCGAACGTTTTCGTCTATTTAGACATTTTCAAAGGTACAAAAAAGCAATACAGAAAGAAACAATAAATACATAAGAAGACAAGGATACTCGGAGAGGTCCCATGTTACATTTTATCACACACAATTTTGTCAATAATAAAATTGTCCAATTTAAATAAACCCAAACTCAAGTTCATGTTATTTCCAAAATTTCTTTTTATAAAACAAGATTCAATAATATTTCTTTCTATAATATTATTACAAGAAGTAATTATTTTAGAATTTCCCCAGTCAATATTATGACCATAATCCCTTTGGTGGACAAATAATCCACTGGACACTTGCCCCGTTCTAATACTATATTTATGTTGGCCTATTCTTTTTTCTAAGCCTTTGCCTGTTTGGCCTATATAAATAAAATCACAATTTTTACATGGTATATTATAAATACATCCTTTACTTCTTGGGGAATTTTTAATTAACAGACTCTTAATGTTGTTATTATTTTTGAATACTATCTGGATACCAAATTTTTCAAAAATGCTAGGAAGATGGATTAAATTTTCGTGGTACGGAATTGTTAGCATATTTTTACAATTAAATGGTTTGACCTGCGACGTATTAAGAAAACATTTCCTAGCTTTGTTTTTTGTTTGATCAATAAGATGTTTTGGATATTTCAAATTTTCTCCAATGTCATAGATGAATTGTATTTCTTGATCCAAGAACTCAGGGGAACAAATTCTATAAGCTCTCAGGAACATAGAAGAAAAAACTGACAGCATGCTCAATGTTCCTGAGAGCTTATAGAATTTGTTCCCCTGAGTTCTTGGATCAAGAAATACAATTCATTTATGACATTGGAGAAAATTTGAAATATCCAAAACATCTTATTGATCAAACAAAAAACAAAGCTAGGAAATGTTTTCTTAATACGTCGCAGGTCAAACCATTTAATTGTAAAAATATGCTAACAATTCCGTACCACGAAAATTTAATCCATCTTCCTAGCATTTTTGAAAAATTTGGTATCCAGATAGTATTCAAAAATAATAACAACATTAAGAGTCTGTTAATTAAAAATTCCCCAAGAAGTAAAGAAGGATGTATTTATAATATACCATGTAAAAATTGTGATTTTATTTATATAGGCCAAACAGGCAAAGGCTTAGAAAAAAGAATAGGCCAACATAAATATAGTATTAGAACGGGGCAAGTGTCCAGTGGATTACTTGTCCACCAAAGGGATTATGGTCATAATATTGACTGGGGAAATTCTAAAATAATTACTTCTTGTAATAATATTATAGAAAGAAATATTATTGAATCTTGTTTTATAAAAAGAAATTTTGGAAATAACATGAACTTGAGTTTGGGTTTATTTAAATTGGACAATTTTATTATTGACAAAATTGTGTGTGATAAAATGTAACATGGGACCTCTCCGAGTATCCTTGTCTTCTTATGTATTTATTGTTTCTTTCTGTATTGCTTTTTTGTACCTTTGAAAATGTCTAAATAGACGAAAACGTTCGGTATCTGTTTTTTCAATTTCCCGGTGGTTTCTGCAAAAATATATATATATATATATATATATATATATATATATATATATATATATATATCCGGGAGTTGACACCTTGACGTGGTGGATAGCTTGAGAATCTTAATGATTACAAAAGCTATGTCGATAGAGAGGAAATATCTGCAGGGTCACCCATATTGAACAGGTTTTGTAAGAATGATCAGACAAAGAGCAGCTCACACAGAGTCGCAGAAATCACTACAAATTGGCACGTCCCTGATGGCGAACAGGAAAATTCCTCATAGATATATGGGGTAACGTCGTAATGACAGCGATATATTGTTAATAAAATAAATGAATTAATAATATACAGTATATATATATATATATATATATATATATATATATATACAGTATATATATATACACACACACACGTGTGTATGTGTATGTAAATTCTAGATGTGTTGAGAAAGTTCATGCACGCTCACCGCGTGACAGTTTCTCAGAGTTTATGTTTTTCTACGCATATTATCCAAACTCTCCTGAACTGTGATAACAAGAGAAGTGTCATTCGATCCCATTGGAAAGTTTGTCTGTGAATGTCTAACCTAACTCTCCGAAATCCCCCAACCCTCTCGATCTCATGATCTTCCTCGAGTTCGTCGAGGGCTCCGTCGTGTGGTCGCCCTCGGCTGCACAGCCGGGCGGCATTTGCGGAAGCTCAGCACTGTGTGAATTTGCCACTCCCTTAAGTCTCTTATCTATCGTATCTCTCCGGTAAACTTTTGCGTCCTTTCCTCTTCTTACACTTCTCTTATCTCCAGATTCTTTAGTGCATGTCGGTGGTGGTTTCCGACATGTCTTTCAAGAGAAACCCCATGCAAAGACAGAACCTTTATTAATAATACGACGCTTCGCTTCTTGCAGCTGTACGAAGTATCGGTATTTAATCAGACTGTAACAAGCGGAACGTAGTCCTATTAAAGGCTTCGTCCTCACATTCAGGTGTTTCTTTCGATAGCTTAATTATTTATTCGCGTATTCAAGTGTTGTGAAGAGTTATTTTTCTCGCGTTGACGTGCTGTTTCTAAACGGGTCCTACACGATCACTATTATTGCACAATATTCCGTGTTGTATATCGTTAATGACTGGCATTGGGGTGGTATTGAAGAATGACACAATATATTGAAGATATCAAATGTACTGGCCAAATACGTGTGCTTTCAGTACCATCCCTACACCGTCAATAATATTGTACAATACGGAATATTGCGCAATAACATTGATCGTGTGGGGTCCGATTAAGGGTTCAGGTCTCGCACGGGAGCTCGAGGACAGTTTGCTGAAGGTGCATGCGAGGACCTCCCCTTCTGGTTATCTAAAATTTAAGATAAGATATCTCAGTTGCCTGCAAGGCCTTTTTGGACTTTGCACTTTATTGCATTGGCACAGCGTAGTTTAGGTAGACTTGTCGTTACCGATGAACCATGATTTGAGTTTGTCATTGTCTTAACCCCCCTGAATCCGGCATGATGACGGGATCGATCGAGGTCTGCTCGGTTCCGCCCCCGCCTGTGCCCGGCCCTTCTTTGTTCTCGACCGAACCGAAGTCGTTAAAGTTTTCCATCGTGCGAAAAGGGCTATGTGGCATTTCCTCTAGGTTATCTTTTGTCTAATATAAGTCTAGATAAGCAATTTTACTTATTGCACAATATATAGATATATATATATATTTATGTCTCATATTTATTACTAATGTTTTTTCTTTTACTTTCTAATTCTTCCTCTTCTTTTTTATGTTGTTCTTCTTCATTATGTTTTTCTTTATCTTTCCATTTCTCACACTTTCCCCGGTTGCTTCCATATTCTCCTTCTCCACCTCCTCCTTTGTCCTCCTCCACCTCCTCCTCCTTTGTCCACCTCCTCCTCCTCCTTCTCCTCCTTCTCATCTTCCTTTTATTCGTCGTCTTTCGTTATTTGCCAGTCACTGGTCACGCGTGCGACTCTGAAATTCGGTGCGATCGAGCCGTCACGCATGGTCTCGCAATCGATGGCAATCCAACATGAATGACACCCATTTCATCTCTATAAATCACGATACTTGAACAGCTTTCCATGAATGTTAAACTGGTGGTCTAATTTATGTTTTCTTTCTTTCCTTTCAGGTTGGTTTTGGGTTCGCTCGTGCTGACCATGTGGCGTGATCACTCCTGTATGTAGTGTGTCGTGGTAAGTACGATGTCGTGAGCTGGTCTCTGGTATCGACGACGCGGACCGCCCCATCTTAAAAGTACATGTGATCGCCAGGTGCCATGCAATTTGGCAGAGCAAACGAGAAAGTAAGACTCCATGTACATTGTACTGGAGTCTCAAACAGCAATTTTGAGAAAAGATATTTTGATTTTTCAAATTGTATAGTAGAATACATTTTCTAATGAAAGGATTCAGACCAGATTAATAATTGAAAGCCCCTGTCCTCCATCCAGAGGGTGGTTTATTGTATCATATAGATGTAACTTTTATTCTGCCAGGCAATATGCATTAGTCGTTTGAGACAGAGTTCCCAATCAAGCGAAATCCACAAGAAGCATCATCCTTTACTTTATCTTTCCACTCTTGGGATGGATGTTAAAAGACGGTCTGCGGCGGCAAGCCTGGACGCCCGGAGGAGAGGAGGGGGAATGCCCTATAAGGTCAGAGATTTCTTTCTCTCCTTACTTTGAACCCAGGCGTCTTCATGTTGTATGCTCTGGTGGGTAGTCACCCGAGCTAAGAGACTGAACTATCTTGTTTGCTGGCTCACTGGTGTTGCCCTCCACAGTTGCCGTGTGATTGTGGGATTCCTTACCTTGTCGCTTCTGGTCTTGTTGACCATTCTGAGGCATCTCATCCAGCAAGTGGTGATCCAGTGTTCGAACGGTATCGTCCTGGTCTATGTTTAGCATTGATATGTTGATGTGGGAGTAAAGATGTTATGAGCATAATTTTCGTTTCTGTGGAGATATTTGTATGTTTCAGGATCGATGAGTTGATAATTGACGTTGTTGGCCTTCTGAACCTTGGATTCTGTTTCTCTGTACGGCCTACCAGCCTCTGTGAAATGGTGCATAAAACTCCAACTTGACTCAGTTTGGTGTTGATCCTGGCCGAGCGGGTTAGAGCGTCGCTACTTGCGTCGGAGGTCGAGGTGAGGGCAGTTCGAACCTTGCCGCTAGCGAGTTGGACCAAGGGCATGGTTCATTGAATTCCACACTACAAAGTCCTTTGGAAGGACCACCGTCCCATCTTCCTGATAGGGAGAGTTCGCGACGTTAAACCGAATGAAGGAAACCCTTATAATTAGCCAGATTTTCTTGTTATAGCTCGCACAAGTGGACTTCTGGTTGGAAACACATTCCTGTAACCTCACTTCGTCTTGAATTATAAACCTTTGGTCATCTGCAAGCAACACTACGTTCAGGGTTCCTGGGTCTGGATGTCCTTGTTTTGTTATTCTCCATGTAATCAGTGAACAAGTTATTTTGTGCCAGTTGGCGAGTTCCTTTGCTGTGTGTGGGCTCCGCTCATGGTGTCACTGGCCAAGACACTGATGTTATCCACGCTGGGCCCTTAAAATGTGCGGCTCTATCATTCCACGATAATAATTATTACTTTTTTATCTGTTCATTTGTTTGATTCATGTATGTATATACATATGTGTGTATATATATATATATATATATATATATATACATGTATATATATATATATATATATATATATATATATATATATTTATATATATATATATATATATACATGTATATATATGTATATATAATGTATATATATATGTATATATATATACATATATGTATATGTATATATGTATATATATATATATATATATATATATATATATATATATATACTTTTTTTAAGGCTTGCGAGGCTGGTACCCGCCCGGACCTCAATCTTGCCGATTGTAAGTCTATTAACCGTATCGAAGAATTTCTTTTTATACACAGAAA
>NC_134787.1:1203776-1221276 GCF_046742065.1 Oratosquilla oratoria
TCTTTTTCTCTCTCTCTCCTCTCTCCTTTTTTCCTCCTTTCCTATCTTTCCTTTTCCTCCTTACTTCCCCCCTCGTTTCGCTTTCCTTTTTGTCCCTCTGTCCCTTCCTCCTTTCCTGTCCTATTCATTTCTTTCCTTTTCCTTACTTTCCCCGTCTTTTATGCATCCCTTCGTCTCCCTCTGTGCTCCCATCCCCTCTTCTGCGCCCGTTTGGCTTCTCCTACCCGCTCTACATCCTCCCTCCCTGTTTGCGCATTATAGTCCATTATTTTTCCTCTTTTATTATCACTCGTTTCCTCCTCCTCCTCCCCCTCCTCCTCCTCCCCTCCCCCTTTGCCTTTATTCTTGGTCCACCATTCTTCTTCATGAAGCCGCTCCTTAAGGCCCCGTTTCCCCTCGGTCGGATCTTGAGATTCTGACTCCTCCTTCCCCTTCAACCTCCCTTCTTTCTTCTCATTGTGATCAAACTCTTTGCCCGCAAGACCTCACGTGCGCGCGCACACGCACACACACACTTCGGCACACACTAAATTATCATCTGAGAGAGGAAGAGAGAGGGAGAGGGAGGGAACAGTGGAAGAGAGGGCATGACAGTTCGAACAGCAAAGTCCTTATTATAGTGATCTTTAACTGGGAGCGACCAACTTTCGTCTCGCCCACTGGCTGACCTAAATGGGTGTGCTCGCGTTCGTCACGTGCGAACTGCTGTCGATCTCTGAAAATGGAAGTTTACGACGACGGCGACGCTGGCGTTCGGTGGGTCCAGATCGAACCTCCATTGGCTTTACTCTGTCCCGACGTCGTGACCGATAGGGAGGTGTTTACCACGGTTCGTGTTCAGGTTCACTTCGAGGTGTTTTGCCTTTGAAGCGCACCGCCACACCTCTACATACGATACCCTATGTACCTCCCTCACTGTCTATAAAGCGCTTCGTTTTTGTTTTGTGTACTTTGTTTACATCGTCTATACTGCTTTATCCTTTCGCTTTCTTCAACAACTCCCCCCTCCCATTTTTTTTCTTTTATCTTCAATGATCGTTTTTTCGAATAGAACGACAGGAGGCTCTTAGCTGCGACCGGAGTGGTCATCTTTGCCCTGGGCGCTCGGATTTGCAGAAGTCACCTGCGTAGGTGCTGTATTCGAGAGGTGTTCCGCTTAGAACTAACATGCGCAGTGTTCTGCCGTGCACTATCGTGCTGAATATAAAACGAGAACTTCACCCTACGCAAGTTGCATGCACGGAGCTTCTGCATCTGGTGTGGCGTCCGTGCAAGTAGACGAAGAATGAGGTTTATGAAGAATAAATCTATCATATTGTAGATGTATGGAAAGGTTTCTGGAATGAGAAACCATAGGGTGATGATTGGTACAAGTGTCTTTTGTGTTGACCGTAAATTAGATCAATTGGGAGTATTGTATCTCAGATGCAGTGCTGTTTCCACCATTTAGGTCGGTTAGGTTAGGATATGTTGGGTGAAATTTCACAAGAAAAACCCTCTTTATGATAGTTTCTTGTCATCTTTAGGGGAAAAAATCACACAAGAGACTACTAACTAAACTCGTATCGCATCGGAAAGGTTAAGAGGTAACCTCTTAAGTTGGATAAACTATTTACACTACGGGAAAAATGTGACGAGTAGAGGTCCCCATGATTCCTAATTTGCTGATGATGATAAACGAAGCTATGCATGATACTAAATGGTCATTCAAATCAGCTGAATTTTCAAGAAAATTTATACAGAATATCGCATCATTCTGAAAATTTCCTAATGAAATTTATTACAAGTGTAAAATTATGCATAAAAGCAAACATAACATTAATTACTACAATTTATTAAAAAAATAACCGATTTGGAAAGCGAAAAGGGGTCTTGGCTTAACTATCAGTATCGACCTATTTGAGTCACTTAAGAATTGTAATTATGCTTTCAAGAAAGCAGATGAAATCTAAGACAGCAGCCTTTTGATTGAAAGTAACGAGCAGCCATCAGCAGCCGAATATGTGGCTGCCTTGTTTCTTGAAACCCAAACATTGATTTACGTGCATTCCCCTTCTCCCTTTTATCCCCCCCCCTCTCTCTCCTCGCTTCTTGGACCCTACTTATTGATTTTCAGAAAAATCCATCTTTGTAGATGAAAGAGGGCGCGGTAGCCCCCCCCCCCCTCGGCGTGTACCTCCTCGAGTGACACGGGCCTCATTCACTCACCCCCCCCCCTCCCACTTGCCCTCAACAGAACCCCTCATGAGTCACTACGGTAGCAGAGAGCCTTCTTCTTCCTCATTCTCATATTCATTACCTTACTCACCCTCCTCCTTTATTATCCTTTTCTTCATCCTCATATTCCTCATCCTCATCTTCACTCCCATCTTCCTCCTCTTCCTCCTTCTCCATCTCATTCTCCTGTACCACCTCCCCCTCCTCCTGCTCCCTCCTATTCCTCCTATCCTCCTCTCCTCCTCTTTATCCTCCTCCTCCCCTACTTCTCCTCCTTTTTCTTCTCCCCCTTCTCTCCCTCCTGTTCCTCCTCTTTGTCTGTTTTCGTTTTACATCGTATTTTTTTTTTCTACTGTGGTGTCCTATCTTTTGTAGTCTTCATTGTAACCCCTCATTCACCCGTGTTCAGTAGAATCCCACGTTCGTGTTTCTTTTGTATCTTTCATTGTACTTCATCAGTCTTCATCTCAATTCTTGGCAATCTTTCCTTGTTTTACCAAGAAGAGCTCCCAGCCAATTCCAGCGAGATGGACATCGGGGAGAACTATCTCCCCCGTCTTCCATCCTTAAAACATCTCTCTCCTTGCTTCCATCTGGAGGTGCAGCACGAGGGAGTGGTAATTGGTATTCGGAAACGGGCCCTTATCTATAGACCTTGCAGTCAGACAATACAGTCATTCACCTTAATTGTATTTCTAAATGTTGGTCGGGTGTATGTGTGTGTGTTTGTGTATTTACCTAGTCGTATTATACGGGAAGGGAGCTATGCTCGTGATGACCCGTCTTTGTATGTGTGAGTGTGCACGTGTATGTATGTGGTGTTTTAATGCACATGTACTATATATACCCATCCCGAGATTTCCTCTCCCTTTTTGCTGCTTCTCGCAACTCTGCCCGAACGACCAGTCGTCCTCGTGGGCTTCTCTCTGTTTCCGAAGGGTTTTCGGAGAATTGGGTCCACCGTGCATGCAGGGCCTCGAAGAAGCCGCTGGCTCCCTGCCCGGAGCCCCGCCCTTCCCGCGAAGGCTTGAAAGCTTAAATTTCTCAATAAATTTACACCAAATCGAGCCTTTTGTCTAGAGACGACCACCAGCGTAATAAAGCCGTCAATCATTCTTAATAAGAAAACGTTTAATAACCTTAAGTCTTTGGTGGTAATCTTCCACTTTTATCATGGCGGACTAGACTGTTTTATTCACCGTGGTGAAAGCGTCATTGGGTTAACGAGTTTAACTTGGTGCGTAATCCCAGACCCTGGCCCTGGATGAGGCGAGAGAGCTCAGTTCCTGTGGGAAATTGACCTCCTTTGTTTTCCAATCTCGTGCGAATTAACCCAGCGCTGTTCTTTTATCATTATTATTGTATCTAATAATTTGTTTACACACACACACACACACACACACACACACACACACACACACACACACACACACACACACACACACACACACACACACACACACACACACACACACACACACACACACACACACACACTCACTCTATGGGAAACTGATTTCAGTAGGAAGGAAGACAAGATATAGGAAACGGGTGTAAGAAAAAATCTGCCATCGCTGCATATAGAATTGATGGCGATTTAATTAGCAAAGTAAAGGAGGAGAGATGTTTGGGAATAATTATAATAATAATAGAAAGTTTTTCTCCAGAAATACATATGGAAAGGATCGTTGGAGGAATTTGTGATATGTTGATGGACGAAAATGCAATATTCCTCTTTATGGACAAAGACATGATAAAAAAGACGATTGAAGAATTTATTTGCCTTAGACTGGAATATGGTGCGGTCAATACACAAAAAAGGGAAATGTATTTGTGAAAAATGTAAATATTATTCGTTAATATACATAGTGTCTTAGCGAAATGCATGTATGGAAAGGTGAGGGGCTGAAGCCGTCACCATTGCCCTATTATGCGCTTGCTGGGAATCGCAGAGGAGTGCGGGATTCGAACCCGCGATCAGGAATATGCGAAACCAGTGTGTTTTCAATTGCACCACCAGCTTAGGAAAGAAGAATATGAACAACTGCAATTCAGTAAAACTTGGAAAAAGATCAGCTGTTCAGCAATGGTTATGAAGACAGTCTCTGCCAAGTTGGAATAAGAGGGTTAATAAGGTTGGAACAATACTACCGCCTCCAAGTGCTCAGAGAAACTAAGAACGTAAGAATGGAGGAGAATACAGGAGATCAAATGGTGTGCACTAGGCGGTTCCATGTCCCATGGTACCTGTCATCCTTGTCCATAAATTGATCTCATCTTCTCCCATGTATTGCGCTACACGCAAACCTTCCTCAACCAAAATACCTTTCCCCATGTTTGAAAGAGGAGAGGCACCTTCCCCCCTCCTCCTCCCCCTCTTTCTCCCCCCTCCTCCTCCCCCTCCTCCTCCCCCTCTTCCTCCTCCTCCCCCTCCCCCCTCCTCCTTCTCCTCCTCCTCCTCCTCCTCCTCCTCCTCCTTCAGGGATTTCCTCACCCACCTCGTCTTTGCAGGTCCTCCGCAGAGGAGTAGCTTCCCCGACCCTTCTTTCTTTCTTTCTTTCCTGGTACAGTTGCAGTCTGATGACCCAACGCGTCTGTAGCTCTATCTATCTATCTCCCTCCATCGTGTATGTGTGCGTGTGTGTGTGCGTGCGTGCGTGACTATGTGCATAAACAAAAGCAAGCGCTCACGCACACTCGCACTTTTCCTCTGACGTAATTGTTCACGCAGATGGTCTTCCTGTTTCCGCCCATACCTCACTTATCCCTCTCCCTCTCACCTCTCCCTCTCACCTCTCCCTCTCACCTCTCACCTCTCCCTCTCCCTGTCACCTCTCCCTCTTTCCTTCTTACCTCTTTCTTGTTTTCTCTTAAACCCTTTCACGACGCCATGAAACCTGGATTGCCTCTTTATGGTCGAGAGTGCCCGTGATGTAGTGGGCACTAAATGCCCATCAACTTTATCCTGGCACTACATTTGCACTGTCTCGGTGAATATACTGCCCCCGTGCATACAATTAAAAGCTGATGCCTCCGTCTGACGCAGAAATATCTGCAGGTACACATATTCATGCACAGTGGGAGAGAGAGAGAGAGAGAGAGAGAGAGAAAGAGAGGGGGTGGATATTTTTTAGTACGGAAAGATTATCACACACACACACACACACACACACACACACACACACACACACACACACACACACACACACACACACACACACACACACACACACACACACACACACACACACACACGCACTGGTTTCTTGCCCTTGTTTCATAATGAAGACAAACTTTGCCTTTGCTCCCATTCATTATGGAATAAGATCATTAATACTTCTTAGAGTTGAAGAATGTACCCACCCCGTGCTTCATCTTTCACAAGAGGGGACATAGAAAGATGACGACATTCCGTGGAAGCTGGAAGCACAGTGGGTCTGGAGGTGAATATGGAGGAGCATGGAAATAGCGCATGTTCGTCATGTGTCTTGAAAGAGAGTGAATGAGAGAGGGAGAGAAGGAGGGAGAGAGAGGGAGATTGGTGAAGGAGGGAATAAGAGAGAGAGAGAGAGGGAAGGAGGGAGTGATGTGGGGATGGAAGAGAGGATGTGTGCCGTGACCTGGCCATATACAACGTCGTCTACGTCAGTGTTTTTCAGCCGTAGAGACACGAAGGCCCACAGGGACGGACTGAAGGAGGGAGGGAGGGAGGAGTGAGATCTGGCACCGAGTTAGCACACATGATTTACCGCATCTCTTGCCCTGAAGACGCTCCCTCCACTCCTCCTCCTCCTCTTCCTCTTCCTCTTCTTCCTTCCCCCCTCCCTTTTCACCCATTCTTTCCTCTTTTCCGTCTCCCTCCTTCCCCCTCTCTTTTATTCCCATCCTTCCCTTCCCTTTCTTTTCTTCTATTTTCCCCCTTCCTTCCTTCCTTCCTTCCCGTGCCTTCTCTTTTATTTTCTTTACTTTCTCTTCCGTTTCTTGACATTCTTTTCCTTTTCCTTTTTTTCCCGTTCCTCCTTCTCTTCCGTTCCTTTCCGTTCCTGCCCATCACTCCCCTTTTTTCATCTTTTCATTCCCATTTCTCCTTTCCCTTCCCATTCCTCCTCTTCTTTCCCCTTTCCCATCACGTCCCCTCCCTTCCCTTTCATTCATTTTCTTTCCCATAAGCTTTATCTGCTGATCTTTTCCTTATCGTTCATTCCTTCTGTATCGCTCCGTTTCCTTGTCTTTGTTCTTTGTCTTTCTCTTCTCAATTCTTCTTCTTCTTCTTACTCTTCTTCTTCTTCTTCTTCTTCTTCTTCCACCCCCTTCCATTTTCCCCACCCTTCCCTTCCATCGGCTTATCCTTCTTCTTGTTACAATTATATTTCTCCCTTGTTTTCTTATTTTCTCCTTCATAATATTATCCTTATTCAGTGTGCAGTAGGCAGGAACAAAGACTCTGCATTACAACAGTTGTGTAAGCACACCGTTCCCAAGGATACGGATAAGAAGAAGTAGAAAGCAGAGAGGATAAAGGAAAGGCGAGAGAAGAAACGGAAAGCAACAGAAAGGAAAGAAAATGGCGAAAAGAAAGAAGCAGATCCAAGAAGATCAGAGGCCGCGAAAACAGATTCCAAATAAAGTTCTGCCAGGAGATCAGATTTCTCTATCACCCCACCTCCTCCCCTACCCCTGGCCCCTTCCTCTCCCCGTCCTCCTCAAGTGACCCCACTTCCTTTAGTGACCTTTCTCCCCATCATCCCCCCCCATACAGTGTCCTATGTCCTCTTGAACCTGCGACTCTCGTTGCATCTTCTCGTATCCCTTTTCTCTTCTTCCTCCCCCTCCTCCCATTCTCCCCCTCCAGCTGAGGGGTGTCCACTCGATCTTGCCTCTGAACCCCCTCCCATCCTTCTTGCCCTCCTTCTCACTTCACCTCAGTTTTTTCGGAACCCCCTTTCTTCCATACCCAATGGGACTTGTACCCTTGAACCCTTTGTACAGTCTCCCCCCTTTGTCCTTATCCCCTTCTTCTTTGCCCCCCTCCACCCCCTCCACTCCCTTCTTCTTCTTCTTCTTCTCCTTCTCCTCCTCCTAGAACACCCTCCCTTCTCAGATCCATCCCGCGTGCCCCCTTTCCTTTCACCCCCTTATTTTTATCCTTCCTACTGACTTCCTCCTTCCATATCCCAACTTACTCCTTTTCTATTTACTCCCGCATCCTCCTCCTCCCCCCCCTTGTCTTGAATATCCGCTCCCTCCCACGCACACTCCCCTCCCGTCTCTCCCCTCTTGAGCCCCCCCCCTCCCCCGGGAGGGCCCGACACGTGCCCATTGTTTACTCGCGACTGACTGATTGTGTGGCGGCGCAGAGTTAGGTCGACCCCTTTGCCTCCCCACCCCACCCTCACTGCCAGCCACCTTACCCCTAATCATCTTCCTTCCACTTGCTTCATACACGCTCTTCCAGTTCCTCCTTCCCCTCCGCCTAGTCCAACTCCTTCACTTCTCTTCCCCCTCCTACCCTCCTTCACCTCTTCATCTACCTCTTCTCTTTCACCTTCTCTTCAACTTCCATTCAGCTCCACCTCTTCTTCCTCCACCTCCTCCTCCTCCTTCCTCACCACCACCACCACTTCCTTAACGTCCCTGCAGGCGTCACCGCCTCCGTCGTCTGCCTGTCCCTTCCTTGCGCGCGCGTCGGCCCCGGCGGATGGTTCCTCAGTGGCCTTTGCCACTCCTCGTAGTGTCAGAGTTATCGGTCGTCCCTTTGAAAGAATGCGCCCCTTGCTTCTCTTATTCTTCCTCTAATCCCTCTACTTCACGGTTCTTCTGACCTCATCTTCTCCCGTCTCCTCTTGCGCGACCTCTTCCTCCGGCGGACTCCCACGCGCCCCTTCTTCCCTCTCGTTCCTCCGCCACCATCACCTGGTCTTCTTCCTCCGAATATTTTTCCAGCCTTTCCTTGCCTCTTCCAGTCCTCCTGGACACTATAATTTATTCCCCATCTCCTCCCCACCCCTTCGGGTCCCGTAATCCATTTTGTTGTTGCATCTCGAGACCTCGGGTTGCATCGCGCATTTCATTTCGCGTTTCCTCCTGCTGCTGCTACCTCGGCCTCCACCTTCGCGTGCAGGACGGCCGGCCAGCCAGCCTCTTCCAGCCAGATCCCCTCTTCCACTTCTTCTTCTTGTTTGGCTTCTCTTCCTCCTCCTCTTTCTCCTCCTTTGGCTTCTCTTCCTCCTACTCTTCCCTCCTGCTCCTGTTCCTCCTTTTCTTACGTATCTTCTACCTCCTCCTCCTCCTCTTCTTCTCTTCCTCTTTGTTCTTGTTCTCCTCTTTATATTTCTCTTGCTCCTCTTAATTACCTTACTCATCCTTATCCTCCACTTCTTCCAGCTCATCCTTCTCTTCCTCCTCTTCACCGTTCCTCTCTGCCGTTGCCCCACATCTCGAGCGTCTCTCGATTGCGCCCATAGTCAGACTTCGTTGTGACCTCTCTCGTTATACCCTCCCCTCCCCCTACGTTCCTCTCTCTCTCTCTCTCTCTCTCTCTCTCTCTCTCTCTCTCTCTCTCTCTCTCTCTCTCTCTCTCTCTCTCTCTCTCTCTCTCCCTGTGTGTGTGTGTGTATGTCTATCTCTCATCTCCTTTCACTTACTCTCTTCCTTCTCCTTTCATCTTTGTCCTCTTGCTCCTCCTCCTCCTCCACTTCTCCGTCGTTGTATTCTTCATCCTCTGCCCATCATCCATGTGGTCTGTCCCGTCCCGTTTTTTTTTTGTGTGTGTGTGTGTGTGTGTGTGTGTGTGTGTGTGTGTGTGTGTGTGTGTGCGCGCGCGTGTGTGCTCTTCGCCGCACACGCGCCTCCCTTGCCCGCCGTCGCCCCGTACGGATCCAGACGCATGACTTAATGATATTTCACTGCTCCCCTACCCCCTACCTACTCTTTTTCTTCCCGCAATACCATTTTTTTTTTCCGTTTTCACCCAGATGCCTCCTCAACACAATTTCCGTCCTCCTCTCCGTGAGTTTTTGCGTCTCTTTAGAGCGATTTCCACACCCCTGGTCACTTCCATGTCTTCACAGTTCGCTCTACTCCCCTTTCCATGGCACGCCCCCCCATCTCTCCCATCGTTGTTCGCCCCCCCCCCCTCTTCCTACCGTCTCCGCCTTCCCCTCGCGGTCCCCACTACGTCTGGCCTCTTCATTCCTTCCCCAGTCCTCTTAACCCTCCTCCCCCCCCAAGTGCCTCTATCACAGGGGCGCATGGCCCGTTCCCCCCCGCCCTCCCCCTCTCCCCCTCTCCCCCTCTCTCCCTCTCTCCTTTCCACAATGCACTTAGAACGCGGCCGACCACGTTTCTTCCGTCGCCATGTACGAGTACGCAGTATTATCGATTCGGCCCTTGAAGAGCGTCCTTCCCCACCCACACCCAACACCTTCTCCGCTTCCCCCTCTTCTTCCTTTTCTTCCTCCCCCTCCTCCTCCTCTTCCTCTTCTTCCTCCTCTTCCTCTTCCTCATCTCTATTTTCTGCATCCCCCTCTTCTTCCTTTTCTTCCTCCTTCTCCTCCTCCTCCTCTTCGTCCTCCTCCTTTTCCTCTTCCTCCTCTTCGTCCTCCTCCTTTTCCTCTTCCTCCTCCTCTTCCTCTTCTCTCTCTTTGCATCCCCCTCTTCTTCCTCCCCTCTTCTTCCTCCCCTCTTCTTCCTCCCCTCTTCTTCCTCCCCTCTTCTTCCTCCCCTCTTCTTCCTCCCCTCTTCTTCCTCCCCTCTTCATCTTCCCCTACGTCTTCATTCTTTCTCTTTGTTCTTCCCTTGCTGGCGGCGGATCCCGGAGATTCTTCTTGGACTCGAGGCCTCGCCTCTCGAGAACACAATTTTTTTTCCCCTAGCACTGCGAGCCGGTGCTCCGACTCTGGTGGGTAAGGAGTTGTGAGTGTATGTGTATGTATGTGTGTTTCAGATCACAGTATTACCCATAGATCGGGCCATATATGAGCTCTGAGCTCTCATCCGTTTGGGTAATAGCTGTCGATCACGAATCTAACACATGATCCAAAACCGTGGTGAATAATGATGCACTTCATGTTTGTGTGTGTGTGTAAGGTCACAGTATTACCTATGGATCGGGCCATATATGAACACAGCTCTCATCCGAGAGTGTAATGACTGCCGATCACGAGTTCAACACGTGATCTAAGACCGTGGTGAATCATAACACACTTCGCGTGTATGTTTGTTTGGTATGTGTGTATGTGTGTGTCTGTGTGTGTGTGTGTGTGTGTCTGTGTGTGTGTCTGTGTGTGCGCGCATGTATATTTATATATCCATATTTCCAAGTAAAATTTTTGAAGAAGTAAAGTGGCGCGCAGGCTTCGTCAGAGTGGAAAAAAGTTGAAGTTAATTGTTGATTATTCCATGAACGTATCAAGAGCGACCTTCAAGAAAGGGGAAGCGGGGTTCGCACTCCATAGATTAGACGAGAGAAGAATAATGGGCTTAAGGATGATATGATTAAGTTAAGTGGGAAAGCTCGTTACCTCCGACTCCCAAATTAAGAAAATCGCATCTGATTGATTAACGGCGTTTCGCAGAGTATGTCATCGTGAAGAATCACGAGATGAAGCTAAGGAGGGTAGGAGGAATTGAAGTAGAAAATAAGAAAGAGGAGAAGGAGGAGGGCCGTCGATAGCTACATGAATTTAAAGAGAGAGAGAGAGAGAGAGAGAAGCCTTGTCGCAGCTAGAAGTTCCTCCTAAATGGAATGAAATTGTTTGGCGTTAGCTAGAATGTTTCAGATGTTTTATGTGGTTTTCATTGAGACTATTGTTAAATTCTATCACCTGAGGCGTCCTCCGAAGCTGCATAAAAGGATTGGAATACGCCCGTGCCTCTTGTCATATTTGTATATTTGTTGATCTTATATTGTACACGTATGCTGCAATACAAGTAGCATTTCCTCTTAGTCATTGCACGTATATTCCGCTAAGTTTTACCTACCAGATTGAAAGGGTCTGCAAATCTCGTTTTGTCGATTGTATATATGTATATTGTGTGCGCGCGCGCGTGTGCTTTATTCGAGCTCATGTATTGCCTATAACCGTTAGTTAGGGTACATCCTACTCTCATCTTTTATCTATTTTTTTTTATCTTATACTGATACTCCTCCTACTTCTCTAGTTGTTCATCTTTTCCTCGTTCTCCTCTACATCTTTCTCCCCTCCTCCTCTTCCTCCTCCATCCTTTTCCTCCTCCTCCCCAATACTCTTCTTCCACCTCCTTTTCGTCCGTCTCTTCCTTCTCTTTTTCTCCATACTCTTTTTCCTTTTCTTTCCTATTTCTCCTGCTCCTTTTGTTATTCATTCTCTTTTATCTCCTCCTCTTACTCCTCCTCCTCCTCCTCCTCCTCCTCTTCCTTTTCACCCACCTCTTCCACCTGTCTTCTGTCGGTGACCATTTTTTTTTCTCTCATTGTCATTATAGACCTTTATTCATCTTCTTCCTCTCTGTTTCCTCTTTCGCCCTTGTCTCTGGCTGGCTCCCTCACTCCCGGATCCCCCCCCCCTCCGTCGCCCTCCGCTCCGGGGCCCATTTTTTGGAAAGCGCGATGGAAAGCCTCCTCTTCATCATGTGCAGGCCAGGCTTCCCATTTACACGCTCACTTCTTGCAGTTCGGACACCTACCCTGCCTTCCCTCTGCCAATGTATGCATCTGTCTTTCTTTGTGCGTGTGTGTGTGTGTGTGTGTGTGTGTGTGTGAGAGAGAGAGAGAGAGAGAGAGAAAGATGGCTGCCATGGAGGGAGATGAATGCATGTTTTAAAGAGAGTAATCACTGGAATGAATATTCTGCATTTCGGATGTGTTTGCGTACCTATAGCATGTAGACAATTTTATATATAGTTACAGGACTACCAAGACGAAAGGAAGCTACACAAATGTAGTTGTAAGGGAGGCCTCGGTTGTAATGAGGAATCCACACCACATGTCTTGGCCTTCACCAATTTTGGTCGGACTTGTTCAAAGAACCTCCCCCCCCCCCCGGCGTTAAGCCCGTCATGACATTGTTCATTTTGCCGTTTTCCGTCTTTTTTTAATTTCTTTTCTATTCTTTCTCTTTTTGTTTCCCACACGTGAGCCAGATCCTGGTTTATCGCACGGGACCTCAATCAGCTGTGTGGCCTCCTCCTCCTCCTCCTCCTCCTCCTCCTCCTCGTGGGCAGTCTGGGGTCCCCTCTCATCTGAACAACAAGCTTGGCGTGACGTTTGTCAAAACAAAATTTGAACAATTCACCATAGTATTAAAGATAGATGCTAACACCGGGAGACACTTAGCCGCGGCAGAGGACCTCACTCTTGCCTTGTCTGCTTGGACAAGTAGGAACAGCCGCCGGTATCTGTTGGACTCGAACCCAGGTCCGAGTTATGCGAAACACGAAATGGACCAAGCCGCTAGTGGGGGGACAAAGAGGTGGCGCATCCTTTTCCGCTGAAGCACATCGGCCTCTCCTCGTCAGAGGACGAGAACGCAGGCAGGAAGACCTTCGGTCGTTGGTTTGTGCTTTGTCTTCACTCTCCACAGACATTTCGCCTCAAGGATGCGCTTGCGGTTGGCCAGTATGTAAGGCGTGCGCCTGGCCGCCGCCGCGCCGCCGCCGTGGCCTTCGTGGAATCAAGGGCAGTAGGCAAAGTCTGT
Organism: Oratosquilla oratoria; assembly: GCF_046742065.1. Taxonomy (NCBI): domain Eukaryota; kingdom Metazoa; phylum Arthropoda; class Malacostraca; order Stomatopoda; family Squillidae; genus Oratosquilla; species Oratosquilla oratoria. The sequence continues at coordinate 1,216,670 of NC_134787.1, forward strand.
TCACAAGCAGGGAGGGAGGCGGGACCTATGGGTGACGTCACATCGCCCTCTCCGGATTCGAAATCGCAAAAGGGCTGCGTGACGTCATGTTAACCACGAGAAGATTTTCAAGAACTTAGCCTTTGGGTCAGTCGTCTTGTTTGGGAAGTATTTTTTAATTTATTTATTTATTTTTTTCTCTCTTTTTATTTATTTATTCTGTCCTTCTAACAGTGTTCTTTCTCCCCCTTCCTTTCCCTCCCTCTTCCTCCCCTCCCCCTTTCCTTTACCTCCCCTTTCCTCTTTTTCCCTCTTCCCTTCCCTATTCTTCTCTTTCACTCCCCTCCCCTTTCTTTTCCTATTTCCTTCCTTTTCCTTGCTATTCTTCCTTCCATCTTTTCCTCTCATTGTCTTTCCCCACCTTTTCTCTCACACTTTCTTTCCCTCTACTTCTTGTCTCCTCCTCCTCCTCCTCCTTTTCTCTCACACTTTCTCCTCTACTTGTCCTCCTCCTCTTCCCCCTCCTCCTCCTCCTCCTCCTCCTCACTTCCCCCACACCGTCTTGCCTTGATGTCTCATGTGATATTCCGATTCCCTCCCCTCCTCCCTCCCTCCCTCCCTCCCTTTCGCCCCTTCCGTTCCCTCAACACGTCTTCTTTCCCGCTCCAGTACTATTCCTCTCTCTGTATCTCTCCCTCTCTCTTTCTCTCTCTCCTTCTCCCTCATTCTCTCACCGTGTGTGTGTGAGAGAGAGAGAGATAGAGCGAGAGTTTCTCTCTTTGAGGTTTGCCTCAACCTTGCGCGTTCTTATGAGTTCTCATTTCCACCTACTTAGTTTCCCCCTTCCCTTCCTCCTCACTCCCCTGCCCCTCCCCCTCCCACCTCCCCCTTTATCCGCCTCCCGATTTTTTCTCTCTCAATCATTGCCTCTTCACAAACTCGCTCACTTTCTACTAAGCCCCTCCCCCACTCCCTCCTCCTCCTCCTCCTCCTCCTCCTCCTCCTCCTCCTCCTCCTCGTTCTTTTTCAAAAGTTTGTGGTAATTGCCGAGGAGGTTGGGCTGCCCGTCCGCCTTCATCGTCTCCCCAGGAGGTTCATTGATAGCCAGTTGGCATCCCCCCTCCCTTCCACCCCCCCCCCATTGATGGTCTCAGGTTCACAACCCCCCAACTCTCTCTCTCTCTCTCTCTCTCTCTCTCTCTCTCTCTCTCTCTCTCTCTCTCTCTCTCTCTCGCCCTCTCCCTCTCTCACTCACTCTTTCCATTCCACGTTCCCTGCCCCTCCATATTCCTATCTCAATTTTCTTATCGTTCAGCCAACATTTCCTGTTGTTCTCTCAGCCATCAATTGTATTTAATTAACAGCTACTTCACTCTGACTTCACTCACGTCTTGTTCTTGCTTACGGCTGATTGGACACACTCGAGAATGCGTGGGGTGTCGATCCATGGACACCTCGTTTTGTCACGAGACTTGACCTTTCATCTTAATAAAACCGCCTTGGTTGCGCCATCCAACGCAAAGTCTGGTAATCTCCTCCGTTCCACCCGTCCCTACTGCAGCCCCCTTCACTCCATTCCTTGCCTCTTTTGATGTTCGCACGAACTAACATATCAAATATTCACGAGCAGCACTTCTCACCATACATACAACCTTACCAAGCCGGATTAAGCCACTGTGGTGAGGTACAGAGGCTGGAAAGTCCCTTTGGGATAGCCCGGTCCTGCAGTGGACTATTAAGGCTGAACTAACACACACACACACACACACACACACACACACACACACACACACACACACACACACACACACACACACACACACACACACACACACACACACACACACACACACACACACACACACACACACACACACACACACACGTACGTACGTACGTGTTGGTTGTCCACTTCCTTTGATGTTTCTCCCTCTCGTCTTGTCAGTACCCAACACGCTTCTTTCTCCTTCTGGGCCTTTTTTCTTCATCAGCAAACAATTTATTTATTTATTTATTTATTTTGAGCCCGTCACCGTTTGACTTGGTTCTTCATTATGTCGGAATCTGTCCGGTCATAATTTGACGTGTACCGCATAACTAGGAATGTGTCTTCATTGTCTTTGAAATGTGCCAATGAAATACCGATACCATCATGGTATACCACGCGACGATTTGAATAGAAACTGTGTTTTGCGTCTGTTTCCTTCTTCCTGATCGTGTTTCGCCCTCGCTTGTTTTTGGCTTGTTTCCCTCGTCCGTCTTTCGTCAGTGTCTCACTTCCTCCCGAACTCCTTTCCACTTCGGCCGATACTGGTCCGGTTTCCTTTTTCCTTCAGCCAGCAGCGTTTTCCTCTCCATCTTGACAATATTCTTCTCTCGCCATCATCGTCTTCTCCACGCGCCAATCCTCCTCCTCCTCCTCTCCTCTCCTCCACCACTCCGTGTTCCCATCCCCCATCACCTCTACTCTCCCTCCCCCCTCACTGTCCGTGTGCCCCATATGTTCACAGGATCCCCCCTCCCCCCAATACGTATAATTCAAATTGGAGTGGCGTGTTTTATGCCACGTGCCGACACTTAGGGCAAGGGTGACGGCCTATGCTCAGCTAAGCGCTTATCATTATTATTTTTATTAATATTATTATTTTATTTATTTTATTTTATTTCATTTTTCAAAATTCTCCCCGTTACCGGCGGCAGCATGGGGAAAAGAGCAGGCGCGGACTCGCCCCCCCCCCCCTCAAGTATTAGTCCGGCGCCCCATCCCGCCTCACCCAACTCCTCCCTTTGCTCACCTCATGATTGGGGAGGGGGGAGGGGGGCAGATATATTTTCGTGCACTTTCCTCCCCCCCCCCCTTACCCTTCTCCATTCCATCCCCTGTGTTGTACACTCAGCCACACAAAATCGCGTCCTTACCCACATCAGTCCATCAAGTACGTCACCCTGGTCTCGACGTTAACCCAGATATTCAAGGGTGCGTAGAAGTGACGTAACGGTGGCCTTATGGTGATCACCGTGATGCGCTAAGTGGCGCGCCGCGCCTTTTGTTGGCGGACGGGGCGTGCGTTGCACGGGATGACGCTTTTGCACTATATGGCTTGTTGGGTGGTCAGTATTCAATTTCATGTGCCCAATGGACCACGCCGTCATTATGACGGTACCCCATATATCTATGAGGAGTTTCCCTGTTCGCCATCAGGGACGTGCCAGTTTGCAGTGGGTCCTGCGACTGTGCGTGTGAGCTGCTCTTTGTCTGATCTTTCTTACAAAACCTGTTCGATATGGGTGACCCTGCAGAGATTGTCTCTCTATCGACATAGCTTTTGTAGTCATTAAGATTCTCAAGCCTATCCACCACGTCAAGGTGTCAACTCTCGGATAGGAGAAACTAGTTACCAGTCAAAAAATGTTGCATGAGTGGTGTGTATGGATGTTACTTAAATCCCAAGATATTGATTACTTAAAACTGTAGCAGTCAATACCCCATAAGTGGAGGAGGAGTGTCGCGATTCGGAGCTGCCCGCAGGAGGTAAAGACCTCATGAGGAATCAAATGAAATAAGGAAGAAGAAAGTTTGCCACTCTGGAGGGGAAGAAAGGGAAGACTCCCGCTTCCATATAAGGAAACGAAGCTAAAGAAGAGGTCTATCGCCAGCCCGGAGATAGAAGATGATGTCCCTCAAGGCCGCGGATTTGTTATTCAATGTGTGCGTGTGTGTGTGTGTGTGTGGACGCTCTCGACCTATTTAGTCGTTAACAACCCTCCTGCCTATGTCTCCCTGTTCACATGTTTTCATTCATTTTGTTCCTGTCCTTTCATTCTCACACACACACACACCTGCCTGTTTTTCTTCCCGCCTTTGTCTCTTCCGACTCTACACCCACAGACCAGACAGCTGCGCATAGTTTTCTTTGTTTCCAATAAATGTGTTTGGACTCGGCTTCCAATGGAATTTAATTTTATTCGTAGTGTTCTGCACTCGTGGATGTATACGGAGAGTTTTATACATAGTTTTACCTTTCCAACTGCCTCTGTCTTTCATGTCTGCATTGGTGTAGGCTTTCTGTATCAAATTTACGTGTGTGTGTATGTATCTACACACATATATATATATATATATATATATATATATATATATGTGTGTGAGTGAGTGAGTGAGTGAGTGAGTGAGTGATTGACTAAGTAAAAGGAAAAGGTATGTCTGGCTCGTCCCTTGTACCTGGCGGCCACATTTTTGAAAATAAAGAAATAAAATTTTCTCATGGTACATTTCAGTTCTGCGTCAGCCACTGTTTCTGTTCCCGAGTCTGCATGTAGAATATGAGAATTTTACTTTTTTTTTTTCCACGGTCACGTACCCTTGTTTACAGGGACGTGTATAGACGTGATGAACAGCATCCCACAAAATCGAAGTCGTTCATTCATTCATTCGAGAATCGGGTGACCGTTGTTTTAGGAATCCAAATAAGGATAGCCGTACAAAACCGGATACTCTCTGCTAGTGTGTGTCTGTCTGTAGAGGGTATGGTTACTTAGTAATTATGTAGTGATCTGTGAAACAATCAGCTGTTTAAGAGGATCAGATAGCTTTATGGATAGGAATGACAGGTGGTAAGAGATAGGGA
>NC_134787.1:1223776-1236276 GCF_046742065.1 Oratosquilla oratoria
GAATTCAAATGGAGACTGGTGCAGGCAAACTCACAAGAAGTGACATTTGAACTCACGCGAGTCCCGAGCTGAAGTTGCAGTAGGCGGAGGTGCGGTGTGTTGGTTTCTCCATTAAATACCTTGTAAGACGAAAATATCAAGTTTAAAGGCCTTCCTGGCCTTTGACGAGACACTCCACGGCCTCAAGGTCACTGGTATCCTGCCACTGACAACCGCCCTGGGGAGGGTTAAACAGAGGGAAAGTAGTTGGTGGAGAAGGAAGAGGAGGAGGAGGAGGAGGAAGAGTAGGAAGGTTTGGGCATGAGGAACAGGACGTTCAGAAGGTGGTCGAAAGGATGAGAAGTTTTGAAAGAGAGAGAAAGAGAGAGAGAGGAGGTCGGTGTGAGGGCTTCACTCCAAGACTGCAGTCACTGAAATCCCCCACGTTTGCTGACCCTCTGCAGATGTTCTTATCAGTTTGCTTCTCTTCCTTTGGCTGTGTTTTATACGAGTGCCAATCTCTCGTTAACTCTGGACCTCTCTGTCTCATTCTCTTTCTCTTTCGCTCTCTTTCACTCTCTGTCTTTCACTCTCTCTCCACTTCCCTTTATGCTCACCTATATGATCTGTTCACCATAAAATTGTCTTCTTTTTGAGAAATATATATATAATATATATATATACATATATATTATATATATATATATAATATTAGTAAAGGGGGGAGCAGGTTCTCAGTAATACACGTGGAGTTAAAAACGACAGCATTGTTGTAGTTGTTCAGTTTTTTCTTCGTATTCTCGATTTTCCTGATAAGAGATTTTCCATTGACTGGGTGGATTGAAACTAGGTCTCTATATTCTTCCATTTGTTCTTATTTGATATCAACGTTTCGTCTTAAACAAGACATTATCAAGATATAACTGAAATAACAAAAATTACATGGTAACAGTAAAGGTACTAGACAATAACAAGATATAACTGAAATAACAAAAATTACATGGTGACAATAAAGGTACTAGACAATATCAAGACACAACTGAAATAACAAAAAAATTACATGGTAACAGTAATAATAAAGGTGACAAATTTATAAAAATAAATACGGAGACTTACGTATTTAAAGAGAAGGAAGGGTGTGACAGAGCTGGGGATGACAGAAGTATATATACCTAAGATCAGGTCAGACCAAGGGGGGGGGGAGGAACAGACAATAAGGACCTCAGAGGTCAAGGGTAAGGGGGTGGGTGGTGGGGGGGGGTATATACCAATCAGTCAGTCAGTCAATCAGCCATCCGGTGCCCACTCCTGAACAAAGGCCTCTTTCATAACACTCCACCACTCACACAAGCTCGGCAATCTGACGCGTCACACACACACACACACACACACACACACACACACACACACACACACACACACACACACACACACACACACACACATATATATATATATATATAATTTTTTTTTTTTTTTTTTTTTTTTTTTTTTTTTTTTTTTTTTTAATGGAGGCAAAGGAGTGAAGGCTTTGTGACCAAATCCACCATACGTCCAGACGGTAGAACTCAGCTGCTTTCGGCACAAAACTGAAGATATGGAAATTGATGATCTTGTGCTGCAGACTTAGTTGAAGTAGTTTTTAAGAAGACTTTGCGTATGGCGAGGTGCCCCCTCTTGTCTGACTTGATCAGAGTCGGCGTTAAAACTTCTCACCACAGTATCCGCCTTTATCTAGGCTCGTTTCACATGTATCTACTTTTCGCCGTGCGTCTTCCACGACACGATGTCGTGCTCTCAAATAACCATGGAAGTCTACTCGTATGGACGCTTTCACACACCACGACCACGTGTGAAATCGACCATAGACACCCATCGTTATTTCAGAACACGACGTCGTGTCGTGGACGGCGCACGGCGAAAATTCGATACGTATGAACCGAACCTTGGGGATAGGGGGTCGGGAAGCCTCAACTGAATAAAAGTGGTGAATAGGGTTGATCGAGATAGGTTGAACCCTTTGTAAGGCCCTGTTCACACTAGCGGTTTGAACCGCGTGGAAACCGCGGCGGTACCGCATAGTCAAGGAAAAACTGCGCGGTTGTGTGTGAACGCCTGCACTGAATTACATTGTAATTGGTCCACCGTGGTTCAAACCGCTAGTGTGAACAGGACCAAAGTAGTTCCGCTGGGGGTTTCCCTCGCCTGAATAGAATAGCTTGGTGGCAGCCTGAAGAATTGTGTAGGATGAAGAGCACAAAGTGGTCGCAATAAGGCCATTATTGTCGAATTGGCCAATTGCAGCATTACCGTCATGTGGTTCGATTTATCGTGTTGCTCTACAAAGAGGAGCGGAATGGGTCGTTCAAAGATGACCACGAGATGGAACATTACGCATCAGTCGCACTTATTCGGGTCGTCATTTATGGGTTCCTTCGTACGTCGGTGGTGGAAATATTATCTACTAATCTGGCGGTTGATTTTCTTTTTTCGGTTTATTTATTATTATCATTATTATTATATGTTTTATTATTATTATTATATTTTTTAAGCTTAAGGTAAGGGGTAGAGAGAAGTTAAGGGGAGGGAAAATGTTGAAAGAAAGGTAGAGGAGAGAACAGACGGGGACGACACTCGGTTGTTTGTTTCTTATTGACAAGATGGCTTTCACCTCTTTTAATCCCTGCATTGGACTCGTGTGTATGTAGTAGTGAGACCTCAGTGTAGCTCAGGTTCCATGCTTATGTAAGGAGTACCGTGAAATATTAACAACACGAGTATTGTAATTTGAAATTTAGTTGTGACAGTGGGAGTCGTGTTTGTGAAAATTGTGCCACATGTTGCCTCAGCAAGCAGCTCGCTTAGTGACGTCATTTGCTCCCCGAGGTTTCACCTGACGTCACTCTTAGGCGTGGCAGCTTTTACCCCTGACGTCATTCTTAGGTGTGGCAGCTTTTACCCCTGACGTCATTCTTAGGTGTGGCAGCTTGGCAGTTTTTGTCCCTGACGTCATAGTTATGTCTGCCAAGTTGTGTGAATGACGTCATTGCTAGGTGTGCCTCGTTTTGGGGGTGACGTCATTGTTTGATGGTCACGCGGCAACGATTGTGCTGTGATCTGTACCTGGGGTGTCCTTGTAGCACTTGTATGATGGCTATGTGCTCGCGCGGTGGTATGCAGTGTGAAGTTGATGAACATTTATTTTCGTTCATGCTATGAAGGAGGCCTTTGTTCAGCAGTGGACTCAGGATGGCTGATTTGATTGATTGATTGATACCGCTTTTATAAGCAAGACTCCTTCATGCGCGTCCTCCAGTATCTTGGCCCCTTTTCACTTAAGGGGTTAGGATACAAATCATCACTGCATTATTCACGAGCCCTTTCGCACTGGGGGCCACTTTCAGGGCTCTTAGTGGCGATGGGCTTATGACCCCATCTTCATCCCTTCCTTACCGGGTGTCTCCTTACCTTTTATCATGGCTACCGCCAGGATGTTTTATTCATTTCCGGGACACCACGCAGTCGCGAAGAGATTAATCAGGAAATCCGGTGAGGGAGAGCCAAACACGAGACAAGTGGTGGTGGCAATTCATTGCTAAGTGCACGGCGGCAGCGGCTGCGGCTGCGGCCTTCACGAGAAGGGGTGTGGCGCTGACACCGCACCAGAGAACCTAGACCTGGCCGGGGACCTGCAGGCATCAGTAGGCTTCACTCTTCTTCTTCTTCTTCTTCTACTACTTTTCTGCCTCATTGGGACTTTCATTGCGCCTCCGGGGCCTATGGCCCTCATGCTGGGCACTCAGGAGGTCACCTAAACAGAATGGGACCAAGTTCCTCCGAAAGGGAGAAAGGAAAGGACACGAGAGAAGGAGATTTTGTTGAAGTGAAACAGTTGAAGGAAAAAAAGAAAGGAGAAAAAGGGTGTATGTGTTAGGAGTGGGTGGGTGGGGCCAGGGAATAGCCAGGCACTGTCATTCGTATGCAGCGCACGTCGCCGCGCGCCGCCCGGGTAGGGTCACACCGGAGTCTGCCGTTTCATAAGCTCCCGTCAGATACTCGGTTGTGGTGGCTATGAAGAATGTGGATGGAGGGTTTCATTTGAAGTTGGCGTTCGAACCTGTCATTGAATTATATCGTCGTTAAAGGGAGCAGCGTTTCAGTGTTTCCGGAGGGGAGGGTTTGATCTGGCATGACGTATTGGCTGAGGAAGAGTGATACCGTCCTATCTGCAGACGACAGCTTCGCGTCCATTGCTGCCAACGGGTGTGCGTACCATGACAGTGGCATTATTTGTTGCCACTGCGGCTTTCCTAAGAGTTCACACACGCACGAACGCACGCACACGTATGGCTTAATACAGGAATTCTTTATGCCCTGGTGTTGGAAACCATGCACGGGATAAGCTTCTGGGTGGAAGTTGAGAAGATGCCGGAGGGCTTCATTTCCTTACATACAGAATTACGAGTCTGGTAAGGAAGATCGGAACACGTTCATTCAAAATCTAAGTCGAACAATTCATCGGAGGAACACCAGCCCCCCGAGGATGGGACTGGTAACTGTGTGCGATAGAAGAATTTTATATTTGCAGGTTCGTCGAGCTCGCTTTCACCGCAAGCATCGAACCTGTGCCAGGTGGGCAAAACGCCGGAAATAGGATGCGATGCCCTTCCCCTCGCCTCCCCTCCTCTCCTCTCCCCTCCACCTCTCTTCCCAAGAGGGAATCGGGACTCACCGACTGCCCACTGCATCACTTGATCCAGTTTGCCCCAAGTTGGGGGTGTTCGCGCACACGCCATCTTGACATCCTCGCCTCCCACGTGAGCTTCTCGAGATTGTTTGGAAGCAGTTGGGGGCCGCAGCTCCTTCTCCTGTGATTCGGAATGTCCCTAATGCCCGCTGACCCAAACTTTTGTGTAAATGGTATTAGCGAAGTTTGGGTCGAAGGGAGACGAGTAGGGGGCTTGTTCGGTAAACAAGGACCGATCCATTAGTAACTGTTGTGATGACTTTAATAGCTCCGTCCATCATTATTAAGGGTCGTTGGGCCCCGTTTTCTGCAGTCTGGATTTTCTTGTTGCTTTTCTCTCTCTCTCTCTCTCTCTCACCTCCCTCTCTCCCTTTTTCTCTTCCTTCTCCCTACCTCCCTCCCTCTCTCCTTCTTGCCCCTCTTCCTCCCTCCCTCCCTCCTTCTCTTTTCCACACTCACCCTCTCCCTTTCTCTCTCCTTCCCTTCTCTTCCTCTCCCACTTTTCATTCTTCTAGTTCTGCCTTCTCCTCTGCTTAGGCTTCCCTTCCAATTTCCTTCATTTCTTCTTTCTCCTTTTCCTTTCTCTTCTCCTTTCTCCTTTTCCTTTCTCTTCTTAATTTAAACCCTCCTGCTTATCCTTCCATCATTCCACCCATCTACATTTTCGACGTTTTTCTCCCCATTTCCTTTCATTCTTTCCACTCCTTTCTACCATTCCCTTTTTTCTTCTTCTTCTTGATCTTATTCTTCATCTCCCTCGTCCCCATTTTAATTTATTTTTCTTTGCTTTCCATCTCTCCGCCTTCCTTCCACATTTGGTTTGAGTTGACAGTGAATCACAGTGACAAAGAGAAAGAACCACCAAGAAACTTTGCGGTTTATATCGAGGTCGGACGCAGAAACGGAAATAAGTAAAAACGACGAACAAGGAAACTCGCAAGTAAACAAATAAACCAAATGATAAACGCGACGAAGGGGAACGGCAGAGATGACTGCTAGATAGCGTGGCGGCAGCCAGAATGGAAGGAAGAGGGACTACCTGCCCTCTATCTACGGAAGGGGTCGACCGAAATACCTCATCACTGACAAAGAGCTAGGTAGGTAGGGGGCCACGGAAATGAACAAAGTAGCCTGATATCCTGCATGCTAGTATAACGTGCGTCTCTCTCTCTCTCTCTCTCTCTCTCTCTCTCTCTCTCTCTCTCTCTCTCTCTCTCTCTCTCTCTCTCTCTCTCTCTCTCTCCCACCCTCTCTCTCCTCTCTCTCTCTCTCTCTCTCTCTCTCTCTCTCTCTCTCTCTCTCTCTCTCTCTGTCTTTCTCATCCACCGTAAGGTGGCGTCGTGCCATTGACCTTTCTTTCCCTCGAGTAGGCGACCTCTGCTCGGGGCACAGGGTCTCGCGAGGCCTCGACCAAGACCTCGCCCTTCGATGTGGGCAGCTCGCCGCCCTCTTGCTCTGGTAGTCTTCCTGCCGGAGGGCCTCGGCGGCAGCGACCTCGCTTTCCTTAATTGGACACCAGATCGCCAATGTCACTCACTCGACAGGTGGTCGTCGCTAGGTAGGTAGCGTCGCTGTTGGCAGCCTTTGGCCGTTGGAGATGACCTATGTCCTTTGTACTTGTGTAACGCATTCAAGTCATATGGTTATTTCATTGGTCCTGCAGACGGCCGCTTAGGACTTTGATTGTGGATGTTGGTAGAGCGAGCACAGCTTCCTGGGGGAAAAGACTGGCAGAAAAAAAAAGTATAACAGAAACGAAAGTGAAGGTGATGATCCTACGCCAGGAGGCGCTGAGTAGCTGCGACCGAAACTGTCACTATTGCCCTGTTATGCGCTTTTGGGGTTGTTGGGTCAGGTAACAGTCATTGCTGGGAATCCGAGAGAAGTGCGGGATTCGAACCCACAACGAAGCGAGTGCGAGACCCTCACGCTTCCGATTACGCCACCAATTCAATTGACAAAAAAAAAAAAAAGTAGAGTAAAAGCAAATCGGTTATGTGATGTTTGACTCAGTTGTCTCTCTGATATAGATCACTTATGTTTCTCTGTTCGTATGTTTTCCCACACGAGATATTAAATGAATAGATAAATAGATATTAATTAATATCAACATTAATTATATTAGAGGGGTAACCAAGAAACAGTTGATTAGAGTTTGAGGTTGATCCAGGAAAGATTTACATGTTTGGTGTATGTTTGTGTTTTCTTTCTTTCCATGGCTTTGTTGGGGGTGGGGTCGTGCGTTCTCTGCTCCCTAGTTTGCTCCTGTGGGGGCTTGTGCCGCCAGAGACACCCGAGTCCCTCCCCCCCCCCCTCGTCAGTGATTCACCCATTCATTTACTCATTCGTTCATTCGTACTTTATTGGTGTGGCTAAGATTATGCCGCCGGCGACCTATAGTACATGACTATTCTCTCTCTCTCTCTCTCTCTCTCTCTCTCTCTCTCTCTCTCTCTCTCTCTCTCTATCTCTCTCTCTCTCTCTCTCTCTCTCTCTCTCTCTCTCTATCTCTCTCTCTCTCTCTCTCTCTCTCTCTCTCTCTCTCTCTCTCTCTCTCTCTCACACACACACACACACACTGTGTGTATGTCTGTGTCTCCCCTCCCGGCTTTCAGAGAGAAACGAAGAAGGGGCAATACCGTCTCCGCGTGACGCATTGTCTGTCGTCTGTGTGTAGAACCGCACCGATGCTGATGACGATGACGACGACGACGACGACGGCTTCTGACTTGGTTCCTGCCGTCCTTCCTCCATGCCCTTCCTCTCTCCCTCTCTTTCTTTTTCTCTTTCCTTCCCTCCTCTTCTCTTATCTTAATTTACTTTCTCCTACTTGTTTCCTCATTCCTTTCCTCTTTTCTTCATGTTTCTGTCTCACCTACTCCATTTCTCTCTTCCACCTCCGCTCGACTGCCCTTCTCGATTCTCGCCTTTACCATCCATATCATCATCCAATAATGTCCCAAAAGATAGGAACGCTGGTCATCTGCGACGTAATACAAATATGAATACTTTGTTCTCCCACGCCTTGTTTATTACCTCTCTTTTTTTTTTTACCTTTTCCTTACCCCTTGTTTCTTTGTCCTCCCTCCTCCTAGCCCACTTTATATTTCACTTCCTTTTCTGTTCGTGTTCCCGTCGTTATCTTTCATTTAATTTCCTGTTTCCTGCTGCTGCTGCTGCTGCTGCCATCTCTCCTTCTTTTCATTCTCTGGGCCCATCATCTCGTTCACACACTTCCGTTTCTCCATTTCTGTATTCCTCCTCTTCCCTTCCTTTCTCCCTCCCTCATTCCCAAATCCTCCCCCTCCATCACTCCTTCCCACATCCTCACCCTTCTTTTCTCCCTCCCTCTTCCTCACCTCCCTCCCTCCCAGATCCTCCCCCTCCATCACTCCTTCCCACATCCTCTCCCTTCCTTTCTCCCTCCCTCCCAAATCCTCCCCCTCCGTCACTCCTTCCCACATCCTCTTCCCTTTCTTTCTCCCTCCCTCTTCCTCACCTCCCTCCCTCCCAAATCCTCCCCCTTCATCACTCCTTCCCACATCCTCTCCCTTCCTCCTTCCTTCCCCGAATCCCTCCCTACTCCCCCTCCCATTGTCTCCCACTTCATCTTGACGATGTTTATATTTCTCTCCAATCCCTCTTCTCTCGTCCCGCCTCGGGCCAGGGACCGCTGCACCGCCATCGCTCGCACTCGAGGCTCCCTACGTCTTGTTATGCCAGTAGGCCTCCCCTCATTCGGGACTCGACGCGAGTGCGACCGTACTCGTGCTCTCCACAATACCTTGCAGCAGAGGCGGGGGGGGGGGGGGGCAGGGATTCGTGAAGAGGGTCTCAAGGGACCTCATGGACTACTTACTGCAGTCGAATGTGCTATTCATTACATCATCTCTGCTCCTGCTCCTCTCCCTCCTTTTCCTTCTCTTTCTCTTCTTCCTTCTCTTCCTACTCCCTCTCTTTTTTCCCATTCCTACCTCTCCTCGTCCTCCTCCTCCTTCATCTCTCCCTACCCCTCCCTTCCTCTTCCTCCTCCTTCCCCTCCTCCTCCTCCTCCTTCCCCTCCTCTTCCTCCTCCTCCCCCTCCTCCTCCTCCTCCTCCTTCCCCTCCTCCTCCTCCTCCTTCCCCTCCTCTTCCTCCTCCTTCCCCTCCTCTTCCTCCTCCTCCCCCTCCTCTTCCTCCTCCTTCCCCTCCTCTTCTTCCTCCTTCCCCTCCTCTTCCTCCTCCTCCCCTCCTCTTCCTCCTCCTTCCCCACCTCTTCCTCCTCCTCTCCCTATCCCTCCATACCGACCGACCTCCTCATCCCCGTTTTTCTCTTCCCCTGTCATCCTTTCTCTTTCTGTCCTTCTCCTTGTTCTCCCCATCCTCCTCCTCACCTCCCTTTTCTCATCCTCCTCCTCTTCTTCTTCCTCCCCCAGATTCCTCGTTCCCCTAATTTCCTCTTCCCACTCCCCCTCCACCTCCACTTTTTCCTCACCCTAAACTCCACTTCTTCCGTCTATTTTCTCCTTCACCACCTTTTCTTCCTCCACTCCCTCCTCTAAACTTCCCTCACCCCTTCCCTCTCGTCCTCCTCCTCCTCCGCCGCCGCCGCCGCCGTGTCCGCCTCGCAAGCGAGTCTCGTTCTTGAGGCCTCGCTCGAGGAAGTGCTGCCGTGGGCAGGTTGCCCTGTTGGCGGCCACCGCTTCTGGGGGAATTCCTCCTGTACCGCTTCTCCATCTTCATCCTCCTCCTCCCCCCCCCCTTTCTCTCACGTCCTCGCCAGTCCCCATACTATACTTTTCCTCTGCCCCCGTTGCCCTTCATATATTACATTCCTTGCCACTCTCCTGACCCCATCCCTTTCCCCATTTCCATTTCCCCTATCCATCCCCCGGCCTCTTCTCAGTCCCATTCCTCCCAGTCTCTCCACCCCCCACCCCCTCCCGCATTCTCCTCCTCCCCATCTACTCCGCGCCCCAGGGCCCTCCAAGGCCCCTTCCCTTGACTCCGGGGCCTCTATGGTCATTACGTCAGTGCTTTGTGCTGATGTCAGCGCAGTTGCTTCCGCCTCGGAACGAGGGCGCATGCGGCTGCAGCCGTGGCTGATGGTTATCTGTGCTGACTGCTGCTGCCGCCGCCACTGATATTGTTATTCACCCTCAATGAATGGCCCAACAGTGATGGCATTGATAGTGGTGGGGTGGTTTGTGGTGATAACACTATCTTTGCTGCCACCACTGGTGTAATTATCACGGGGCAACAATGGGAACCTGCACATGGTGGCCCTGTGGGAAGGACGTCCGAAAAGAATCGCCTCTCCGGTGTTCTCTAATAATAGTGAGAATTGTTGTCTCAAGTTTCACAGAGTGGAAAATCCGCAGCCCCACAGCGGATGGCAACGGTCCTAACATCACTCTTATTTCTATTAGGGGGTGCAACCCCGTCAGGCTGGCATTTATTCTTGGGACCAAGGTTTTGCTTATCAGCCTTTTTCATTTCATTCTTTCTCTCTCTCTCTCTATCTCTCTCTCTCTCTCTCTCTCTCTCTCTCTCTCTCTCTCTCTCTCTCTCTCTCTCTCTCACACACACACACACACACACACACACACACACACACACACACACACACACACACTCACATTTCGTTTTTGAAACTAATTTGCCGGCCACCGCCGCCGCAGTTCGAATGAAACCCGCGATGCTTGCTTATCGCAGCCTACCCACGTGTAGGTAGGTGGGGCTTATGGGTGACGTCACACGGCCCTCTCCAGAAACGAAGTCGCAGCGTGTTAGGACTATGTGGCGTCATGTCAACTCCAGGAATATTTTCAAGAAATGTGTAAAGCTAAGGTTTGTGTAGTCAGGCTTAGATTAATTCCGTCGCAGTCTCGTGTCCGGGACCTGTGTTTGTGGCCAAGAAGGCCTAAAAATACGGTGGACCCATTGTCACGACCGACCGGACTTCCCTGTGAGGCACCAAAGAGTCACGAAAGCCAGTGGCTCCCACGTGTGCGACACCTGGGACGTCGTCATCGATCACGTGAGGCTTGAGGACTCCACTTTTTTTTCCGGGGGAAGTCCGCTTCCGGACGCCCACGCGTATTTCGCCACAACCGCCCCCCCTCGCCCCCTCGCCCCCTCGCCCCTCCTAGGCCCCGTTTCACTTAACCCTGTCGCTGTGTAGAGGGTTTCCTGCAGCTAAATGAAATTGCCTGTGGGCAAAGTATTCAGTCTCGTACCTTTTTACCTCGTTTGGTTGATCTGAACCCCCATGTATACTCTAACTCGGTCACATAAGAATGGAGGAGACTGCCTACACGAGCCAGTTCCATGGACCTTACCAACCGTCATTTTTATCCATAAAATTATCTAATCTTCTCTACTCTTAAAACAACCAATATTTTCAGCACTCGCTACATGTCTGCAAGACTATTCCATTCGTCAACCACTCTATTGGTAAACCAATTCATGGCTATTTGCTTCGTAAACATAAAGTGACCCACTTTCATCGAATAGGCTAATCTAGAAACTGTGCGCGTGCAATACAGCGCTCTATGAACCTCGGCCTCTCTGGTGCAAACCCAGTTCTGAACTCTTCCTCGTTGACTCAGTGCAACCGCCGCACCCCAGTCTTATTGATTTACCACTAATCGCACATTCCCATCTCCAGGAGTCATTTGCCGACGTCGTCGTTTGCTGGATTGGATCACTGGGCGAATTGCTTGTCGCCGCTCGTCTTAGGACCTCCAGGGCAAAGGGTGCTCTCCTCAAGTCTTAGGTCGACAAGATCTGGCCATGTCTTCTGGACATGGCCAGGCTTTCTGGGATTTCGTCGTAGGACGAAACTTCGTGTTGTAACGAGGCCCTCACAGGGCCGAAGGTTTTGTGTATCTAGACTTTGAGACACCACTTTCCAAGGTCGAAATGGGCAGGACAGGGATGCAAGAAGATAGATGGCCAAAGAAAGTGCGCACTAGTGGAGTGCGTGGAAGACGACCTAGAAAAGACTGGAGGAGACACGTTGAAGAAGATGTGCAGATATGCGAAATAGAACCAAGAGAATGGAAGGAGGAGGTGGCACAAGACAGAAAGACATGGCGAGACGCTTCAAAAGCGGTTATGGAGCACCAAGTGGCCCGAAGACCAGCGCAGTAAGAGTAAGAGTCTTCCTAAGGTCGATGTCGAAGGTCACTTATCGAGGGTTACCAGAAGGGTTGTCAGGGCTCAGATCTGTCGAGGAGCAGGGTGATCCGTAACGTCATTTTCTCTGCACCATCAGTGGCGCACTTTATAGATTCTCGCGTGGCGACCGCCAGACGTTTATTTGCATTGACCTCGTATAGGCCGGGGGTCAGCCCACTTCTGGACTGAAGAGAAGACTTTGGTCTTTGCGTTAACCCATTCAACTCCGATGACAAGATGTCTTGTCATTTGGTCAAATAAAACAAAAAATCATAAAACACCAAAATGTTTGATCAAACACCAGAAAAATATGACGTCAGTCCTCGCATCGCTCGCAGCGAAGCGAGGACTGACGTCATATTTTTCTGGTGTTTGATCAAACATTTTGGTGTTTTATGATTTTTTGTTTTATTTGACCAAATGACAAGACATCTTGTCATCGGAGTTTAATGGGTTAAGAGAGTCTGTAAAGTGCGTCACCGAATTGAGGAGGTTGAGGGTGAGGCTTTGTCCGATGGCCGTCAAAGCTTCGAGTTATACAAGAGCAGTCGATAACAAGGCGTGGTGCGAAGTGTCACCTGTACGATCAAGACCAATCGCATAACTACTCGT
>NC_134787.1:1246276-1251276 GCF_046742065.1 Oratosquilla oratoria
AGCCTTTCTTCTTCTTCTTCTTCTTCTTCTTCTTCTTCTTCTTCTTCTTCAGTATTCCTTTCCTTTTTGTTCTCGCCCTGCATCTTATCCTTCTTCCTACGCCATGGATTGAACGGAGAGAGGCGAGAGAAAGAGAGAGAGAAGATTGCGAGGAAATACAGCATCTCTGCACATCTCCAAGCTCAGGAAGGTCTGCTTGCCTGCTTGACTGCACGAAGGACTCTGAGCCCTTCTCGCCACTCGCGGGAGAGGAGAACAAAGGAACTCCGGAGCCCTGGGTCTGATTACTATCGTTCATTACTATCATCATGACCATCATCACCTCCTCCCGAAACCACCACCACCGTCAACACCACTAACAGGAGATATTGTCCTTAAGGATAGACACGCTGATGATTTGACGGCGACATTGTACATTTGTTATCACTATCACTACAAGTACCGTTGTCTGTAATAACTGCCTCTATATTTACCATGGAATACAATAAAGAAAAAGAAAATTGAAACCGCTTCAACTGTTGCTACCCACAACCACGACAAGTACTTGCTCGACAGTGAGAGTACAACGACCGTGTGACGTCAGTGGTGTCACTCACGCCCCTGAGTGTCACGTGGCCGGCGGCAAGGACGCCCTCCGAAGCAGAAGGCGGCGCATTTGGTGTCGTCGCCCGCGCGCGCAGCGATAGGCAGACGCCGCGCCGGGGCGAGGGAGTCGGTTGTAGGGCGCTCGGCTCCTGTTAAGGGCCATTTACACCGCCAAACAGTTTGCCAAACAAATGTTTGAAGTGAAGTTTACCGTGTGAATGGGGTATTTGGTTGTAAAACGTGTTTGACAACCAAATACTCCATTCACACGGTCAAACACACTTCAAACACTTGTTTGGCAAACCGTTTGACCGTGTAAATGGCCCTTTAGATTAGAACACGTCAGAAAATGAACGACATTACGTCACGCGGAAGCACATGAGGTGCCAGGGTTGAATACACAAGCAGAACCCGGTCGACTGTCACATCTCATGACGTCATATGGTGATTTTCTTCCCGAAGTGAACCGTAGGTTGTAGTTTACTATCGCTTCTATACTTATGAGACCAATGTGAACTGGTGTTTGGTGTTTCGTAGGCAATAATAAGCAGCTATTCTATCCTTGGGCCCACCATTATCGCCCCCGAAGAGGTGGAGTCTGTCACAGGTGATAAAGGAAAGATAAGGAGGAAGAGTTAAAAATGACAATGATTTCTCTAATTTTGCCTCGAGTTTATTACAAAAGAATGATGTGTGACTCAGGTCCGTAGGGGTGTGCGTAGAGTCCCTAAAACAGGGACTGCACGGAAGTTCGATGGTCAGTACAGACCCGAAGTGGAACCACGGTGACACTGTTGGACCGTTGCTTGTATGTCGGAGCTTTGTTTGGGGAGAACATGGTCAAATAAACGGCCATGACATACCTTCGTAGCATGGTCATCTTAAGTGACCCTAGCACTGTTCACACTAGCGGTTTCAACCGCGGTGATTCAATTACACTGTAATTCGATGGGGGCGTTCACATAAAACCGCGTAGTTTTTCCATGACTATGCGGTACCACCGCGGTTTCCACGCGGTTCAAACAGCTGATGTCAACTGAACCTGACAGTATGTATTAGCCAGACTGTATCGTCCTTAAAGTATTTGTGTACACTTACGTAATTGTATTGGAAACCCTCATACCTGCCTTATCATCAAAATTAGCATAAGTGGTTATGGTCAATAGATATTGGCTGGAAATCGAAAGTGCTGCCGATGCACTCCCACTGACGTCACGTCAGAGTGGTGGAAGCCTCTTATTGAATCTTGTGCTTCACAAAGAGCAGACGCTGCCCTCCGCAAGGTTGCATGCAGCGTGCTGGTTGGCTGCCAGACAGGCCGGTGCAACGACGTGACGTCATGGGTGTGCCAGCTGGGGCGAATCTTTAGTCCTTAATGATGCTTGCCGTGGAAGGCTAGGTTGCAAGCTTGATGTTTGCTTGCTTGATTTCTCGCTTAGTTGTCATGATTATCGCTACTTTTAGTCCGATCACAAGGGTCCCGTGATCGTTAGTTTATTTTATGGAGACTTTGTGTAGGTGGACGTGATTTTATTATCAAGTTGCGTTCACGAGGAAATTTATTAGAGAATAAGATTGTATTAGCCACTTGAGGAACAGTATCGATGAACCGCACTTTATGGAAAGACATAAGAATACGATAACTACAATGGTTTTGACGTTAGTGGAGAAAATTTTTGCCATATAAAATAAGTGGAAATGGAATTGTTTGTATATTTTTATAATTGAAGATAGGATGAGCAAGTCTGTTTTGTAAGGTAGAGTGAAAGTCATATGCTTATGCTGGGAGAATTTATTTATTGTTTTTTTTTTTTTTATAAATGGCTTTCGGCCTTGAAGGACACAAGCTCTCTTCACCTGGAAGGAAAAGGACTGGTAAAAATGGAAGAAGCGTCCTGTTCTTGCTACAACGGAAGACTAAAGAACCGAGAAGCTTTGTGTACGGAAATCCGGTCAGAGGACAAAGGTGGAAAAGGGGGTCACTGACCTTCGTCTGGCCCCCGAGACGGACGCTCAGGTCGGCGTGAGTGAGTCGTCGAGACCTTTGTGCCTTTGTTCCCTGCCACCCTCTCGAGGTCGCGGTCCTGCTCGCAGCGAGATCGAATCGCGGGCGTCGGGGAAGAGCCGCGTCATCAAGAACGTCATCCGGTGTAAGGGGTTACTTGAGGGATCACCTTTAACCCCTTCCCAAGAGCCCGGCGACCCGCCTACGACCGAATAAAATCGCCTGGCGCAAGCCAGAAGAAAATCTATAGGAAGCGCTATCGAGTCGTAAAGATGAAGCCAGACACCGCTGTGCAGTGTGGTGGTCCGCATCTTCTAAGCGAGATTGAACTAACTCCGCCTGTGTATCATCTCTAGGATTTGCGCTTTTGTATACCCTCAGTCAGGAGGGTAGAGGTTTTTCTTAGATAGCACAGATCAGGGATCTAGTGAAAGGAAGATGTATTGGCCATAGTTTATGATCAAATCATACGGGAACAGTTTTGTCACCCAGCCAGGGCTGTAGATGCAAGTGAAGGTTCTGATCTCCTTTTTTTTTACCCTAGGAGCTGTAGGCTGCTGTTCCTCCTCTCACAGCCCTGGGGGATAGTACCCACTGCACTGAGAGAAAAGAAAATCAAGAGTACACACACACACACACACACACACACACACACACACACACACACACACACACACACACACACACACACACACACACACACACACACACACACACACACACACACACACACACACACACACACACACGAGCGCGCGTGTTCTTTCACGTGCACGCTCTCTCTCTCTCTCTCTCTCTCTCTCTCTCTCTCTCTCTCTCTCTCTCTCTCTCTCTCTCTCTCTCTCTCTCTCTCTCTCTCTCTCTCACACACACACACACACACACACACACACATACACACACACACACACACACACACACACACACACACGTATATATATGTGTGTGTGTGTGTGTGTGTGTGTGTGCACATTTGTGAACGCATATATGTAAGGTTTTCAAGCTTAAGTGGGTGGGTGGTTGGGCTGGTGAGTGGGTGGCCCGGACGTAGCTACACATTCCCAGCTGTAGTTAGTGAATATCATTAAGACTGTTGGGTTCTGGTTGGCTGGCTCGCTCGCTCGGCGTTGTACTCGGTTTCAGGCTTGGGTCGGGTTACCTTTCGGGTGAATCGGTGGTGACGGCAACGGTTTGTAGAACTTCTCGGGACAATCAGAAAGGGCAACTGTCGCTTCGCTTCGTGAAAAGATGCGATAGCTGAAGAAGCGACATGACGTCATGAGTTAGTGGAGAGACTCGATTTGCGTGTACGTTCTGTTTCAGCAATGTGGCTTTAGGTAGTTTCAGTTTGACGTTACGTCGTTAATTTTCTTTCCGTAGTGGATTGACCTGTTCTTGTTTCGACCTTGCCTCGGGTGTCTGACTCACCCGGGAGATGGCGTGGGAAGTCTCTTGAAGGCTGTCACTCAGGAGAGCGGTCCTCACTCGAGCAAGGCCATCCTTTGTGTGTCAGTAAAATCTATAAAGTAGTGATCTGATAGAGGTGTTCAAGTGAATCAAAGGGTTCAACAAGGGTGATACAAACAAGGTCATCATATTAAAACAACAGGGCAGGACTCGCAGTAATGGTTATAAACTGGACAAATTTAGATTTAAGAAGGAAATAGGCAAGAATTGGTTTACTAATAGTGTGTTCGACGAATAGAATAAACTTAGTAACCATGTAGTAAGCGCTGAAACTATCAGTTGTTTTAAGAAACGATTAGACAACGTTATGGATGGGGATGACAGGTGGTGATGGATACGGAGCTGCCTAGTGTAGGCCTTATGGTCTCTTGCAGTCTCCTTCATTCTTATGTTCTTATGTACGCAGTTTTCTCTTGTTATTCTTTGAATATACATATGCTCAGAACGCTCAGGTCTTCTGATATTTCATTCAAATTGTCCACGGTACTATATTATAAGTTTATTATTTAGAGACTTATCATAGCTCCTATGTTACCAGGTGAGTTAAGAGGGCCATTTGATTCACCCTCGTGTTCGTGTTTGTGATTCACCACGGTCTTGGATAACGTGTTGGAATCGTGATCGACAGCTTTTACCCATCCAGATGAGAACTCAGAGCTCATGTATATTGGGTCCGTTCTGTGAGTAATGTTATGGACACACACACACACACACACACACACACACACACACACACACACACACACACACACAAATCTTTGCCCACTAGAGACGGAGTGCCTACTCGCAGTTGAATAAAATCACCTGGCGACATTGAGGGCAGAGCTGTAAATGGTCAGTATCAGAGGTGGACGGGTTAAATCTGTCTTGGTTAATCGACCGGATGCCGCCAGACGATCTTTTCTTTTATTCACCTCTGTGTGGCATTTCACCCCCCTCTCTC
>NC_134787.1:1253776-1261276 GCF_046742065.1 Oratosquilla oratoria
AACTGGCATTTACAGTTTCCTCGTCAACTTGTCTGTCTTCACCCGTCATGCTTTCCACTGAATACATTCATGAATCTCTTAGGTAGAATGTACATGCCTCCTCCTCCTCCTCCTCTCGTGTAGCATCACATGATAAACAAGTCTACACGGATAAAAGATAATGACGAAAACTTGGGAACAGTCCGACGCATTCTTCTGAGGCTCCATACAAAAGTGTCGGAGAGGGCGGCAGGCGATCCGGCAATACAGAAGGTAGCCTGTCTCCAACCTGCGCAGATTCTTCCCGCCAAAAACGAGTGCCACATTGAAACATCAACGTAGCACATCCTACCGAACAAAGTCCTACGACATAGCGTAACACGTGTGCGTCTAAGAACGCCACAGTATATTCGGCGTATACACAGTAGTATGATTATGATACATCCTGATTCTTTCTTCATATATTTCCTTCGTTGTGGACCGTTTTTCCCTTATAAGTTTACCTCAGCCTCTGATATTTCGAAATATAGCTGAGGACAACTATATACCACAAACCCACGAACATTGATAGATTGGACAGAATAGCAGGGGAAATACCACGCCGTGCGAAAAGAATTTAATCAAGATATGTCAAGGATAAACTCCGTCCTGGTAGACGTCCGATTGACAGCCAGAGCATCTAGGTACAGCTGAGCTCATCAGACAGACAGGAGAGACGGGAGGTGGGTGGCAGCTCTCATGAGTTATAGCTGTTGCTGTGCGCATCAGCCGCTCTCATTGTGACTGTCTTGTTGATGCTGCTGCAGCTGTGGGGTCGACACTGATTACCTACCTGTTGTTTCCTTTGTCTCCTGCGTTGTGGTAGTCGGTGCCTCGTCTATGGGCTCTGGTCGTGTCAAGCCGGGCATGACGAGGAACAGTGTGGGCTGGGATTGATGCCCGGGGGCGGGGGGGGGGGGTGCCTGGAGAACGGGGGTGGTAGGGTCCGCGTAAGATGTTTGGATCCGATCACTCACAGACGCTACTAACTCTGGGTTAGTTCACGAAGATATTCTGTCGCCATGCCCAGTATTTTTCCACCATTTTACTTGTGATGAATGTATGAAGGATACGTGTGTGTGTGTGCGTTTTTGTGGACGTGCGTGCGTGTGTGATAGCGCACGTGTTATAAAATACGTTTACGTTTCGAAAGAAAAAACATTTCATTGTGAGGTGTTTCCAGGATGTGATTCGTGCCTACAGTGTATGCGAGAATGCTCTTCGCTTAGAAATAGGAGGTTGAGGGTTTCTGGAGAGAAGAAAATAGAGGGTAGTGGGTGACCAGTATTAGAGGGCCACTGGTATTTGTAGCAGTCATGGAGGAAATTGAGAGAGGACATGCCAGTTTATTCCAAATGGCTGCTGCTACTTCTGGTAACACTGCGGCTGTTAATACTGCTACCACTGCAACTGCTATTGATGATGATGATTTTTTTTAGGATAGAACTTTGGACGTGTCACTGTTTGAGGAAGGTTGCTAAGGGAGGGCTTCGTAGATGCCGCCAGTCACTGACGTTAGGTGGGGACAATCTGGACTCCACAGAAGACGGAAAAGGAACCGCGGTGTCTAAAGATGGTCAAATGAGATATCGGGTGGAGATGATGCAGCTTCCATTGTTTGTTAATGTCTTGGCAGGAGATTTATTATATTTTGTTTATATCTTATTTACTTATTATTATTTATTTATTTATTTTTGGTAGAGTGGGGAAGCTGGGGACGATACAAATTTTTTTTACAGTGATGATAAAAAGGAAGGGTACATAAATGGAGGTAACGAGAGGAATGAATCCTTGTAGAGTTGGAGTGAGTGTCGAGGATGTATAGGTGTTGTGAAATGTGTTTCCAGAAGGCGGAGGAAGTATGGGCACTGACATGGAGGATGGTGTGCAGGATATGGAGGATATTTCTAGGGAGGGAGATATCTTGAACTGGGAGATGGAGGCCCATGAGTGATTAGTGGAGAGATGTGATGCCTCTGCGATGGAAGTGGGCTGAACTTTTACTACATTGCAAAAGATATGTATATTTTTGTCTCTCTTAATTTTGTGTGTCATTGTTTTTATATGTTTAATTGACCAATGGAGTTATTATGGTTATGTGAGGCCATCATGATTTTCTTCGATTTCTCGTCTTCAGCTTTGTCTTCTCTTCCCTTCCCCCCCTTTTTTTTCTCAGACACTTCCGACCCTTCTTGCTCCTCCTCCTCCTCCTCTTCCTCTTCCTACTCCTCCTCTTTCTCCTTTTACTTTTACTCCTTTTTCTCATCTTCCTTCTCCAACTCCTCTTCCTCTTCCTCCTCCCTTCCTCCAACCCTCTTCTTTCTCCTCATTTCTTACCCCCTCGCTTCAGACGTTCAGACAGCGCACAGCCGACAGTGTAGTGGTACGAAAGTAGCGACAGAAATTTTGAGGCGGCGACATGTGCAGGAAAAAACAACAACGAATGCTCTGGTAGACTCGTGTGTCTGGTTTTCTTTACCCCTTCGCTAACGGGGCCAGCCAGGGGGGGGGAGGGGAGTACCACAATAAAGGAAAAGTGTCATCCGGTACGGGGCGGTGCACTTGTCGGGATATCTATCTATCTATATGTGATGGTGACGGCAGGTGTAGTGAAATTTATGTGCTTATTATCCTGATGGCAATGGTCATAGTGGAGAAAGATTTTTGTCACCGACAATTTACCAGCGGCTCAGTTCTATAAGACAGTATCACGCCGTATATCTGAGGTTGCGGTGGTGGTGGTGGTAGTGGTAATTGGCGTGATGATGATGGTGGTGGTTGTGACCACGGTGGCGTTAGTGGCAGTGAGGTTGGTGGTTTCGGGTGGTGGCGCGCGCGAACCCAAGCCTCAAGGACTCTCAAGGCAAACGTGTTTGTCCACCTCTTCCTCGTGCTCTTCACTGAATGTCCCGGAACAGCGCGCACAGGTGGTGGCACTGTACTCTGGGTTATATATATGTGTGTACATGTATGCATACGTACACACACGCGCGTGTGTGTGTGTATGTATGTATATATTGTGGCAACATTCTGCAGTTTTTGGTGTCGACTCCATTATCACCGTGACACACTGAATGTTTTGTTGTTGCAGCAGACAGTTTTATTGTGCCATCGAAGCTTGGAGCGTAGCCCGAACGGAGTGTCGGTCGATGAAGACCGATTCGCACCTCATTAGACGTCAGTCTAGCGCGCCGCGGAATTTGAAGTCGCGAACCCCAAGAGACGAGAGCACTAGACGGTTTTTTTTTTCTCTCTCTCTCCAGCTGAGGGGCAGCACATGGAGTTCAACGTGGTCGGAGTCCAGGTAGTCAGTCATTGTATTGGCGATGTTGCCAATTGGGCCGTTAACTTTTTTGCTAGCGATGGGGTGCCTCAGAGACGAATAAATCCGTCAGGTGGAAACCAGAATGAAAGGGAAATATGCCATCTGGGGCGGAACAAGTTAATCGAGATGAGCTCCACCCCCGTCGCTACGATTCTTTCATGTTTGGAGGATTATCCCTTCTTAAAGAACACTGATGAGCGCTTTTGACCGCTACCGTGTCTCCTTCTTGCTGCCGCCCTCTTTAAATGTCTCCTTCACGATCCCTG
This sequence comes from Oratosquilla oratoria, assembly GCF_046742065.1. Taxonomy (NCBI): domain Eukaryota; kingdom Metazoa; phylum Arthropoda; class Malacostraca; order Stomatopoda; family Squillidae; genus Oratosquilla; species Oratosquilla oratoria. The sequence goes on from NC_134787.1 coordinate 1,257,386, forward strand.
TGACACCACCTTTTCGGCGTGATGTTCCTCCCAAGAGTGGGGCGCTGGTTCGGGCCCAACGTAACCCTGAAATACCCCCCAAGCGCTGCCTTGAGACTGGCACGGGAATGCGTAAAAAGTCGTGGCAGCAGCCAGAATACAAGTTGAGGAGCTGCCACCAGATACGAGATCAGTTAGAGGTCCTTCGCTGCCGGGCGAATGCCATGAAGGTAAATTAGATAGCGTTGGCACCTCGGGGTCAAAAGAAGACTAGCACCAGATGCGGAAGGGGATCAATCCTCCATTTCCTTCTCTCAAGGGTGCCTCGGTAGCGACGCCAGAATAAAAGCATAAGTTTCATTCTGTAGAGAGATTGTGTTAATTGCGGCAGGCTACAATCTCATCGCTGCCGATGGGGATGCCAGGTGGATGGATAGAATAGCCTGATGGTAAACAGAACAGTGGAAAGTGCTAACTGGGACGGAAGGGATCAGCATTGGTAGCAAGCATATTGGTGGCATGAGTACTGTGTAACGGGATCCTTACGAAGGCGAGGCGGCAGTGACCGTGGTTCGGTGTGACAAGCGAGAAAGAGCCCGGGAGACGATCGTGCAAACGACGGCGGCAGTGATGGCTTGAGTTGCCAATCTGAATGTGTTTACCCAGTGCGCCTCTCTCTCTCTCCCACTCCCTCTCCCTCTCCCTCTCCCACTCCCGAGGATGGGGGCTTGTTTGTATAGAAGCACGTGGGCGGGGAGCTCGCCCACGTTGTGTTAGGTGTAAACCTGAAGGATTGCCTAATGGTGCCGCCACCGTAGCCACAACACATCTATTACAACCGCCACCACCATCACCGCTACCACTACCATCACCACCGCTACTACTACCACCATCTCCAAATTTATGAAAAATCTATCCTTAAAAAAGCCTATTGTCAGACGGCTTGCAGTCTTTAACACCAGGAATAACATCTTCCAAAGTGGCCCATGGCGTACTATATATATTTTAAGGTGGAAAGCGCTATGTGATTTTACTAAGCATTTAAGAGCCCCGATCCTGTTGAGGGCCACCTTTCCTGTGGGCACGTAATAACATCGCTTGGCGCTGGCCAAACAAAACCTCTCCTCTGCACGGTCTAGGTAAAGGAACCCATGTGTCTAGCACGTAGTCAGCACCTTGACTACTAAACTTCGTTCCCTGTGCAGGGATGTGCCATAGATTGTTTAGCAACAGTTAGGACACATCATCCGCACAGTATAACAAAAATAATGGTTGAACACTTTCATTGTAGATCTCCTCTTCCTTCCCCCCTCCTCCTCTGTTCCACCTCCGCCCTCTTCTCCACCTTCCTCCGTCACTTCCTCCTCTTCTTCTTTCTCCACCTTTTCTCCCTCTTCCTCCCCCTCCCTCTCCCTCACCCATTGCTCTCTCCCTCCCCTTCCTCCCTCGTCCTCCTTCTCCTCCCATTCCTTTAGCCCTACCTCTTCTCCCTCTTCCTCCCCCTCCCTCTCCCTCACCCATTGCTCTCTCCCTCCCCTTCCTCCCTCGTCCTCCTTCTCCTCCCATTCCTTTAGCCCTACCTCTTCCTTTCCTCCTCCTCTTTCTCTCTCATCTCCTATATTTTCCCATTCTTTCTCCCTGCCTCTTCCTTACCCTATTTCCTATCCCTCGTCCCTTGTTCCCAACTCCCCATCCTCCTTACTGTTTCTCCTGGCCACCCGCAGCCTGTTCTTTCCTCCTCCTCCTCCTCCTCCTCCTCCTCCTGCCGGTCCTTGGTGTACCCTCCACATAACCCCCTCCCCCCGCCCCCTTGCCGACCCAATTGCATCATGTTTTTGGTTCTCTTTCTTCGCCTTCTAAGCATTTCGTTCCCTCCACACCCTTCATATCCCTTGTCACTGTAATCCTCCCTTACTTTTCTTTTCTTTTCTTTTTTGCTCATTTGTCCGCTTTTTCCGGTCTACTATCTCAGTTTTCTATTACTGTCTCCTTCCTACTTTCATTCCATCCTTTGTACCACGCATCTCTTTCTCCCCTGCCCCTCCCTCCCCAGTTCTCCACTCCACTCCTTTGTCCCCCTCCCCCCATCTTCCCCCTCTCACTCTCTTCCCCGTCCTCTCCTAACGTGGCTAAACACAAAATATAACGAGCAGGTTGTCGCCATTATCGACCTACTCCTCCTCTTCCTCTTCCCTGTCCGGAGTCTCGCCTCGTTGCGGACCGGGGGGTTGAGGGGAGAGCAAGAGGGAGAGGGGGGGGGCGGGAGAGGCCACGGGGTCTCAGAGCAACGAGCCATTGAGCCCAAGAAGAGGGAACGCGAAGGAGGAGGAGGAGGGATCGCTGAGGACGTGCGAGTGAAGAATAAGAGGAACAGAAAGAAAAAGGAGAGGAAAGGAAATATGGAGGAGGAAGTGGATAACGAAAGAATGGAAAAGGGAATAGGAAATCAGACGTGAAGATGCACAATAAAAAGAGGAGGGAAAAGGAGATTAAAATGTTAGGGATGTTAACTGGATGAGTCGTGGGAGGGGGGCTACAACCTAGATGATGATAATGATGATTATGATGATGAAGGAGGACTATGTCTTTCTCATGATACAGACGCGACTACGTGCATGTATGATGAGCGACATCTTTCGGTGGCGTCGGCCACCCGCTGTCACCGGAGGTGATGTTTGTGAGAAGTTACGGGATCCCGGAGGGAGTAGAGGCGGGAACGGACAGAGGAGGGAGCCCTGGCTGTTAGGGCGTGTTAGAGGAGCGGCTGACCGCTAGCGAGGAAAAACGCATCATGTGTTATTTGGAAGGCCAAAGGACACAGGGATTGTGGTTAACGTTGTTCGCTGCAGTCACATGGAGGTAAGGTGAGGTGTTTCGACATTTTCGGCCATTGTGGCGAAGGTTTGGTATATTGTCGGTCATAACACAACTTCCATTCTTAGGGACATTATCGCGCTGAAGAGGTGATATTGGAGCGATTAGAGGGCAATAGAAAGGAAGAAACTAGAAGTTAAAGGTAATCACTATGTGTGTGTGTGTATATATATATATATATATATATATATATATATATATATATATATATAAACATATATATATATATATATATATATATATATATATATATATATATGAGAGAATGATAGGTGGGGAAGGGTAAATGAAGATGGGCTTTTAGAATACGTCCTAACGTTTCGGTCACTGACCTTCTTCAGAGTCGAGATCTTACATCGTGTGATCACAAAGAAAATGAGAAAGACGGTGGAAGCTGCTCATATAAATACCCAAATGAACAACAACGATAGAGAAGGATTTATATGTCTTTCTAAAGCAGCTAGTCTCCTAATAATCAACGCTCTGGAAAAGACCTGACACTCGAAGCTTGACGAGTTCCTCCCACTGCAAGTATAGAATTTGTGATCACGATGTAACGTAGCGAGTCCTCTGAAGAAGGTCAAAGTGACCGAAACGTTAGGACGTATTCTAAAAGCCCATCTTCATTTACCCTTCCCCACCTATCACTCTCTCATTTCTCTAAATATATATATATATATATATATATATATATATATATATATATATATCCAGGCATACTAGAATGTTACGTGACTCTGGGTCATAAGCATTTGACCAAAGTCAGCAAAATGTTGACTGCATGAAACTTTTGCAGTCAATACCTCGTAAAAGGATTATGCGAAAGGATAAGATCACCTCGGGCGGGATCGGGGGGGAGGTGGCAGACGACAGACGCGGACAAAATGAATAATGAATCGTATGTCGGTTGGCGCGCAAGGTGAAAAGGGAAGGTGTGGGTAGTGGTGGTGGTCGTCGTCGTCGTCGCCGGCGCCACCACTGTCGTGATTCGGACTTACAAGTTGAAGGAAAATAATGCTGCAACGTGAAGCAAGTTTG
>NC_134787.1:1268776-1321276 GCF_046742065.1 Oratosquilla oratoria
ACACACACACATACACATACACAGGACATTGCTTCTCGTCACAGCTCAGACAGCAACTGTATTTCTGTGCCCTTCATCACAAGGGTTTGAATAGTGTGTATCATTACAATTTTTACCATTTGTATAAAAAGAATACGATCATACATGCATGCATGTGAAACACGGTCATACATTCAAAGTCTTTCGAACACACACGCGCATGCAGACCAAATAACATGACAACCGGAAAACGTCGGGCTTTAAGAGAGAACACACTGGAATGGATAAAAGATTTTCTGAATGACAGACGTATGTCAACAGTGTAGAAATATTTAATTGGGGAGAGTGGAATCGATGCAGGGATGAAGGACACAGAAATGCAACTGCTGTTTGAATTGTGACGAGAAACACTGACGCCCCCCCCCCCTCGTCCCTTCTGCTCGACAGATACCATCTTGGGTGCGAATCCACTGTGTAAATGAATGCACCAAGAACACGTATGTAAGTCGACCCAGTAACACTGCTCAATTAAGACAAATTTTGTTTTTATTTCATACATTGTATATCAACCAGCGACTCGTGCGATGTCACTCTTATCTAATGAAAATATATTTTCTTTTCAGGTGAGTTTGTAAGACGTGGATTAAGTAAAGGTGACGTCGAGGAAGTGGAGGCGTAGGCCGGGCGTGCAAGCAAGCAAGAGGGTAAGTGAAACAAACAACATTCCCTTGAACCGTCCTATAAAAAGCAGGAAGCGACTCAGGCGAAACGTCCCTGTACGTGGATTCAAATCAGCCTCTCGGGAAAAGTCCTGAAGCTGCTTCAGTGTTGAATATTCCCTTGGGGTTCACCATTCCAGAAGAACGGTGTTGCTGCTTGCCTGCCTGCCTGCCAGCGCCGCGGACGAAGTTTGCAGCTTGCAGCAGTGGTCAAGGGCTCGATGGACAGAAGCCAGTGGGAGTGAAATGAATTTCTAAACTGTGAAATCGAGCAGGGTCAGATTGTTCTTGCATTCATTCTTCTTTCTCTCGCCTTTAAAGATAAACATTGAACGTTATTTTTTTGTAATATTCTATCCTCTTATCATTTGAGGATTCTTTGTGACATGTCTGCTGTAGATCTTCCTCTGTTTCATTTGCAATATCGTCCACCCTTGGCGATTTACATAACTTCAACTTATTTACTGCCGTCTCTAATATGTTCTTCATTTCCTGTGTTGTTGTTTTTCCATCCCACCATTCAGTTCTACTCCAGCTCCAAATTCCCAGCACCTCAACACTTACGTGACTACACTTCGTAACAGTGAGAGTTACTGAGTTAATCGATTTTTTTCTTCACCTTTTAAGGACCGGGAATGTTTATAAGTAAAAAATAAGTTCTTTGCGTCAAATAGAATGAAATAATTCAGGTAGTGTTTGGAATGTAAAAGACTAATGGAAGTATATGGCAACGGTAGTTTTCCCAAAGCTGATTAGAATCTCCCAGTTGTTGTTAACCAGAGTAAAGTCGACAACTAGATCCTGAATGTGAGGGGGTCTTAAGACAGCACAGTAACCGCCCCGAAACTCGAACAGTTAGACAGCGAAAATAGACCTACAAAATGGATGTCCTTGCTGCCTCTTTCCCAAGAGAGCTCCCCACGAAGCTGAACGAAATAGCCTGATGGGACCCAGATTAAAAGGGAGAGTGCCACCCTGCACGGGAAGAGGTTAATCAAGGTCGCGATGAAAGGGAAAGTGCCTCGAGGTGTTCACGCCGTGAGGGCAACGGTGCGCGTGTCTGGACAGTAAGTAAGCGCGCAAGTGTACAAGTGTGCATCTGTCGCCGGGAGTACGTCATTAGGCCACCGTGGCGAAGGGTCCGGGGAGGGGGATGTCGACCGCCGTCTGCTCGTCGTTCGCCGCGTACTTGGTCATTGGTTTTTAATCAACCATTCATCTCGCCTCTTTGTATGTGTAGGGGTGTGTGTGGGGGGGGAGGAAACGTCCCCATCTGTCATTACCACCTCAACCCCTTCACTGCAGCGATGTACTGTACTTTGTAGATTTTTGCCTCGGGTCTTAATGACGGTCGGTTTTCTTCAGCTGGCAGGTCACGGTGGAGTCGAGGCAGAACGGACGTCTCGATCGAACAGGTTCTTCCCTGACTTCACCCCCGTCTCAGGTGTATGAAGTCATCTGATACGAGGCGGAGGGGAATCCACCAAATATGACGCCGTGTTGAAGGAGACGAGGTCACACCAAATCCTATCTCTATAGCTGTATTTTTTTATTTATATCTGCCCATATATGTATATCTACATCTCTAATGTCCTAATCTTATATATATATATATATATATATATATATATATATATATATATATATATATATATATATATATATATATATATATATATATATATATATATATATATATAAACGTTCGGTCACTTTTAATTTTATTTTCCAAGTGGTTTTATCACATACACACACACACACACACACACACACACACACACACACACACATATATATATATATATATATATATATATATATATATATATATATATATATCCCCACCCCATCTCTGTTTCTTTGTCTCAATTTATCTCTGTATATATCTTTTCCCCTCCCCATCTCTATCTCCCTTTCGCCATCCCCTACTCCCTGCTCTCACCCCGTTTCTCTCTCTCTCTCTCTCTCTCTCTCTCTCTCTCTCTCTCTCTCTCTCTCTCTCTCTCTCTCTCTCTCTTCCCCTCCCTCTCCCTTCTCCCCCTCTCCTCTTTCCTCTCTTCCCTCCATCCTTTCCTTTCATCTTCCCCTTTTCCCACTCATGCCTTTCCCGTTGTCGCATCCATTGTCTCTCCTTTTCTTTCCCCTTTACTTATTTACATGTCTTCCTGAAGATATTCGCCATTATCTCCTTTTATCCGCCCATCCAAATATTTATCAGTGCATCTATTTATCTATCTTTGTCCCCCTCCCCCATGCACTGTCACCGTTCTCCCCCGAGCACTTCCATTTCCTTTCCTCGTAGTGAGCGTGGTCCGTTGGCACAGCACCCGACTAACTGCATTGAGCGATTGACTTCGATGCCGTGATGGACCGAACTGCCTTGCAATAACGATGATGAGATTGTTTCTGTCTCGTTTAATCAGGCCATCCACTGAGTGGAATGATGATTGCGACATTGTGTTACACAGGATGGCAGCTTTTGTAACACGTTGGTCGAGTTTGCCTCTCAACATGAAAGTTTATATATACTGTATATATATATATATATATATATATATTTATATATATATATATATTTATGTGTGTGTGTGTGTGTGTGTGTGTGTGTGTGTGTGTGTGTGTGCGTGCGTGCGTGTATATAATGATAATAATAATAATTGGTTTATTGAGTTAATAGTAATACAGTAATACACTGACAATATACAGCTTGTGCTAATTCTACAACTAGATTTCTCTAAGTTAATAATGTGATCTATGGACGGAATGGCGCTGTCTTTGTAGCGGTCAGTCCTCGGCGCTCTGATGAGTACAATTTTGTTGTTGTGCCTTGTAGCGTGGCGTGGTAGGGGAGCGGCAAGAGGGAGGAAGTGTGGATGACGAGTGTGTGTGTGCGCGCGCGTGTGTGTGTGTGTTCATGGCAGATGGTTTCATTCGACCGTGAGGGATTTCAACGTCTTTTGATTATCCCCATGTTGCTGCACGATATATTTTATAGAATTTATTCAGACAAGTAGAGAAGAAATGTAAATGGTTTAGGTGGAGAGATGATAATGGAAAAGACGGTAATAAGAGGAAGATGGGCAGAGCATTTTAGGGAGTTGCTGAATGTGAAGAAGGATAGGGAGGGAAAGGTAGTTGCAGTGGGTAGCCTTGAGAAAATGACAGTGATGAGTGAAGGAAATGGAGGAGGAATAAGGAAAGGTGAAGAGAAGGCAGTTGTTAAGATGATGAGAGCAAGTAAGGCACCTGGAATGGATGGGTGTCATGCAGAATGCCTAAAAAAGGAGGTACAGTGATGGTGGACTGGCTGATGAGGTTATTTATTGTTTGTTTGTGAATGGGAGTGGAGGATGTGGGGATGGAATGGGTGTGAGTGTATTTTATGCCATTGTATTTTTGGCTACCTCCCTTGTTAGGGGGAAAGAGCCTTTTATATATGTATGTACAGTATGTATTCAGGCAAGAGGCCAGACTCTGATTCACTATAGAAATGATCATGGGGCTGCAAGGAAAACCCTTTCCTTGACGATGGGATGTTACGGAAATAAAGATAAGAGTCTCCTGACAGCCAGAATCAAAAGTAAAAAGTCCCAAGCAGCACAGAAAGAAATGATCGAGATCAGACCTCCTCGCTACCGGTGGGGAAATACCACAGGGATGAATCGAGTCTGGGGGCTGACATAAGAACAGAAAACGTACGGGACCCGAAATAGTGGATCTAAACATATGATTCCTGGGACTGCGTCTGTCAAATGTGGTCACATGTGGAACACAAGGTCAGAGGAAAACCTTAAAACAACCGATAGATTCAGCGCTTACTACTTGGTTACTAAGTCTATTCCATTCGTTAACTACCAAGTCTATTCCATTCGTTAACTACTGTTGCTTAACAAGCTCTTGCCTGTTTCCTTCTCGAACCAGAAAATGAATTCGAAAGTGAAGAGATCATAGATTCTGGTAAGTGGGAGTAGAAGGCAGTCGAGCGCCATGTGGTGCACTTAGATAGTCTGTCTATTCTAACTTGGCGGGGATTTAGGTCCTGTTCACACTAGTGGATTGAACCGTGCGGAAAAGGCGACGGTACCGCATAGGCAATGAAAATTTTTACAGATGTTTGTGATCGTCTCCATTGACATGCATTGTTGAACCGCTACGATGGAATCTGCTAGTGTGAACAGGACCTTCTCCCAAAAACAAAACTTGTGTCACGTAATTGAGTAAAAGTACTTGCGGAATTCACACGTCAGCAAAAGAAAAAAATAGGAAAGGATGAGTAACTGTTTATCAGTGAATTCGGTGAATGACAATCTCTCATTGACAGTAGTGAATCTCCGCTGTTTAATATACAATGAATATAGTGAATAAAAACTGCTTCCGTGGGTGCAGTCTGCTCCACTTCCACGTGAAGTTTGTTTACTGTCCATTGGCTGATGTGGTAACGATAAGATTATTTACCTTGAATAAACATAGCTGGAGAACACGAAAACACCTTCCGGTGGTTGGATTAATTAAACTGCATTGTTTACACTAGTGTGATAACATATGCTTACAAACTTCAGACCCCGGGATGTTGAAGAGCCGACGGGGGTAATCCTGTTTTGCGTTTGGCTAAATGTGCGTTTATGTTGGCTTTCAGTAATCATGGTAGCAAATCCCCTCAGTCCTCAGGTAAGCTTTCGTCTCTGTGATTAAGGTCGATAATGCCTTTCGCGATTATTTACATGAGGCACGCCATGTTTGTCCGTCAGACTTATGATATGATCAGAGACATTACGAGGCTAACTCCATCATTATGACAGTTCCCCTTTTATCCCGATTAGAGGTTGTCCGCTCTGATGATGTCAGAGTGGCCCTGCCTCCTTCCCCTGTCTAAGCCTGTGATAAGTTGCCATATCTTCAAATATATAACGAGATGCTATCAACAGACTAAAATTCTCCATACCGAAGTTGTCATACTGTTCAATTGCAGAACAAGATGTCTAAAGGGGTTGAATCATTGTGGCATTCTTGAAATAAACATTTTAAAAAACAGGTAGACTTCTCGTAATGGAAAACCCCACTTAACGAACACGTTGTACACGGGTAGGCCGCTTTCACACGAGCGTTTCCATACGCGCGTTCGGGTGCGCCGCGTTTTAACTTTCATTGTTTCTAACTTTCCATTGGTTCCAACTCCATCCGAACCGCAGCCGCTTCGTCTCTTGGCCAACGGACTAATTTGATTGATATCCTTGACGTCCCCTTTATAACGAAAGGTTGGGAGAAACCCCCGCAACCCCCTTCTCCCAAAGATAAAAGAGGAGAGAGGGAGCGAGAGAGAGAGAGAGAGAAAATCTAAAATGCGAGTTTGAGATCCAATATTGGATTTTAAAGTCGAGCGATGCTGAAGAATGTTGGACGACTTTGGAATCGCATTCCTCGATCCTGTTTATGGGCTCGGGGCAAAGTTTTATGGGTTCGGATTAACCACACTGAAGCCAAAGTTTGATGTGTTGAAGGCCTTTTAACTTGAATAACCTTTCAACACGCCGCGCCGTCGCGTCACGGATAGACGATTCCATGCTGTCCAGTAGGGTCTCTTGTGTGTGTGTGTGTGTGTGCCTTTGTCATGTGCATATAAATGGTATATATATATATATATATATATATATATATATATATATATATATATATATATATATATATATATCATGAGTCAGTCATTTTTGTCATTTCTTTGTTACCGATGAGGAGGTGCCGTGGAGATGAGTGGGATGCCCAGGGTAGCTTGGCTGATGCCAACTGATTTCATTCATCCTTAAGGTGACCTTCACATTAGGAAGTTGTCCCAGTGAAAACCTCTTGTCTTTCCCTGACACACTCTCTCTCCGCTTTCTCCTTCTCTCCCTCTCCCTCTCTTCCCTTGGGAGGCTGTTCAGGGGTTCGAGCAGCATGTAGCTTATTTAATTTGGGCAGGAACGCGCGTTAATTCGGCGTTCAATTGCGACTGAGGCGGTCACCCTACCCTGCGTGCCGGGACCTCGAAGACAGGTACGTACATGTCATCGGTGTGGTTGTGGTAACGGGACAGGAGGTCTTCAGTCCCGGCCTGGCACCCGAGAAAGGGCACTGGCGAGACCAGTTCCTCTAGCGGAAGTGGGAAAGATAGTCCAGGAGCCTCAGTTTCGCCGTTAAGGGGTTATCGCTCTGGACTCTTTTTTTCCTCCAACGTCCGATTACATGTCTGTACCGCCCACCTCCAGAAATTTTTCTGCAGCAAAATCACAACGGCGAACTATTTTATTTTCTGGGCAAAAGTAGTGTCATTTGATATGCTGTAGGAAAGTTATTTTCCTCCAGTATATCAGATTCCTTCCCGAAGACTACGGGCTACACATTTGCTCCTACAGTCTTAGGAAAAATAGCCCAGTGTGATAACACATTTCCTCGTTTCTGTGCCCGAGGGGACACGCCACGAAAATAAACAACAGAGAAATTTACACTCGTTAGGGAAAGGGCTGGGTCGAGACGTGAGGCTGCCAATCCGATTGATACCGATGGCATGCCACGTGGCTGAATGAAATAGCCTGGACGCAATCCGACACAGTGTCCGAAGCAGCCAGTCTACCGTGTCAGGGGCAGCACTGAGCGGTCCTACTTTGAGAGCCGCCAAATCAATTGCCTGTGTCACAAGACGACACGGGGACCCACCCATCTGTCTGCACCGCTGTCGACGACTTCCCTTCCTCCTCCTCCTCCTCCTCCTCCTCCTCCTCCTCCTCCTCCTCCCCGTCCCCTTTCTATTCTTCCTTATTTTCCTCCTGTTTCCATTTTTCTTCATTTACCTCGTCAATCATCTCTATGTCCTCCAATTTTTTTCCTCCTCTTCCTCGTGTTCCTCCTCTTTTTTTCTATTCCTTCTCTTCAGCATCCTTATCCTCATGGTTATTCTCACACCCCATCCTCCGTGTTGTTTGTGCCCATTTTAGGGTCTGCGTGTCAATATGAGTGTGCAAGTGTGCACAAATAAGGAATATTTGTCTTCGTCTACCAAAGTCACCGGAGATGATTTGTACATTCAGTCAAGACCGAAGTGATCAGTCTCTTTTTCCCGGGTTCCTCTGTGATTACTTCTCTGCTAACTTTGGTTACTCGTCACCATCCACCACCACCTCCCATCACCCGGACATAACACAGGAAATCAGATGAAGTAGATCCAATTCACTGGCGGCTTCGTTCCCTTTTTGAGCAGGGCAACTTCCAACACCACACCCATGGCGCTCCGTCCACCATTGCGCGCGCGCGTGTGTGTTTGTTTGTGTGCATGTGCGGGCACCATTGTTTTAGGTCATGTGTTGACGGTAATTACCTTTACGGATGAAAGTTCAGAGATTATACATCGCCCGATCTATAGGTGGCCTTTGCGCGCGCGCGCACGCACACACACACACACACACACACACACACACACACACACACACACACACACACACACACACACACACACACAAAAGCGAGCGCGAGCGCACACACACATGCAATCACACACGGACATACACGCCGTATGTGCATGGATGTGTGTGTCTGTATATTCCAGTGTCTGTCTTCCTGTCTGTTAGGGAGAGTGTTAGCTCCCGTGTGAACTCGAAGTGCCCGTCCGTTGTGGCATCATGACCTGCAAGAGCGAGCGAGCGAGCAAGCAGCGGAGTCGTCGTGTCAGGACTTGTCTCTCCGTCGCGGGGGCGGCCTGCCTCACCGCGGCCGAGCCCCTGCGGCGTGGGCGCGCGTCATTATCCAATTTGCGTGGGCGGGGACGTGCCCTGAAGTCTTAATGGGCGTTAGGTGGCTGTGACAGGTCCTGACGTGTAGAAATGTACCTGATGGAGCCGTTTGAAGCCGATCCTTTGCCTTGTGTAAATAAAATATTCAGGCATTTAAACTAGATCTCCTGTTCTCGTGATGCAAAAGTTTGTGTGAAATATATTAAGTACGTATGCTACCTTACTGAAAAGAGGTTCATTGGAATGGTTTTAATCCTGCCAGGCCGTAGTGCGCGACCTCTAAATCAGACGAGTAGTCTGACCCAGGGTAGAAGAGTCAGTATGGGCCACGCCAGACGATTTGGTGCAGCTGAAGAAAGCCGCACCTCGGGGCCAAGGCTCCCTGGCGGCGGCGTGGCCGTATCGAACGTCATCCTTCCCGGCGAGACCAATGTGGCGGTGCGGTGAGTCGGTTTCTTCACCGGCGGCCTAAAAGCTGGAGGTTCGAATCTTTGTTTAGTCAGTGTCGTCCGTGGGGTGTCGTTGTTTCGTTCTTCCAAGAAACTCCACCCCAACCCCTTCGTTTGTTTACACACTGTCTCGCCATCGTGACCCGAGGGAAGCCTGCCAAAGGGGCAACATGCGCACGTCCTTATGACGTCCTGTCATTAGTGTTCTTCCCGGAAACCTTGACATGGGAATACGTAAAATAGCTTGGCAGCAGCCAGAATGAAATGGAAAAAAAAACCACGTCCCACGCCCATTCCAGGACGTAGCGATCGGTGCAGAGGAAAAGCGACAAATGTTGAGTCGCGGTATTGAAGGGGTTAGGTGGTTATGTCGTGATGAAAAGATTCGCACTCACCCCTCCCCGTCCCCTTTCCCCTGCTTCCTCCCCCTCCCCCTCTCCCACCTCCTCCCCTTCTCCCACCCACGAACTCTTTAGGAAACTTGGTCAGCTATAAACCAGACTTACCATTACGAGCCGAGTAAGCTGTCACATATACTCGCTTAATCCTCTCCCGTGTCACGTTATACGAGTGTTTATTCTCCCTTCCTCCTTCACCTCGATGGAGGGAGGCCCAGGGTAGGGTGGAGGGTGAGGAAGGACAAAAGAATGGTTTGGGTAACCCCCACTGCATCACCACCACCCACCCCCAACCTTCCCCTCCGACCGATGAATCGTTTGGCCCGGTTCTTCTTCTCCACCACGACGGAAAACGGGAACTCCCTGTGTTGGGTTCATTTCCTCCTCAACTCGATGGAGGCGGGTTGAGGAGGAGAGTGTTATGGTGAAAGGAGAGAACCGGTTCAAAAGAACAGGAAACTTTTGGTCTCGTATGATTCTGCTTCAGCCGTAGTGCCCGTTTGCCGCCGCCGCCGCTATTTCGAGTTTGTTGACCTGACTTAGCTTTCAGTTGCTCCACTTTTTGATTCCTGGTGGAGTTTGCAACAACCCTGGCGTAGCTCCCGTGGTTCTGGTGTAATTAAGTTTTTCACTCAACCCCACATTTATATAATGATGAGGCGTTTGTGAGAACAAAAATCCGTACAGCACCCTGTCAGTCACACCGAAAAGGTTCAAGTGACCTTTTTCGCCGTCGTCAGAAGAGATGGTTGTCTCTCCTCGCCGTAAAACTTCACCTCTGACACTTACCAATGGCAGTTAGGGATGTCCTCGACACTTGTATTCATTCTATATATATGTATGTATTTATGTACATATGAATTTGTTTGTATATAGGAAGCTCGCTGACCGAGCGGGCTAGAGCGTCGTAGCTTGCGGCGAAGTTCTAGGGGATGGCAGTTCGAACCATGCCACCGGCGAAGTTGAACCAAAGGCATGGTTCATTAAATTCCACGCTACAAAGTACTCTGTAAGAGGATGTCGTCATAGCCTCCCAATGGGGGGGGGGAGTTTGTGACATTAAACCAAATAATCAATAATCATGTTTGTATGTATGTATGAATATGTCTCCTACGCAATAGCTACAAGATGTCAGGTCCGACGTCTCCAGAAAACTCCCACGGGACCGCCTATTGTGTTTGACCTCACTGGCTGATTTCAATGACAGGAACATATATGCCTGTGCCGAGCATCTATTGCAAGATGATTGAAGGAAATATTCAACCCCTTAGATGACCAGCGTGCACACGCGCACACACGCATTAGGTACAAGATGTCAGGGCCGACGTCTCCAGAAAGCTCCCGCGACACCTCCTATTGTGTCTGACCTCACTGTGGTCATTTGGGCCGAGCGGGAAAGGACACCTGCGTACAAATTGCCAGTTGCAAGTCGTCATCCGACCAATAATATTTTTAACATGTGTTTTCAATGCATGTATATAAATAACCTATGCATAAATACTGGGTGTCCATACTCAGTTCATGTATTGTACATTACAGAAATAGAGTAGGCAGTAGATAGTATAGAATGAATTTTATATAGCCCTTTGGTTTGGTAACAACCACCATGTGTATGTAGATAGTACCATTGGCGACCACTAGTGTTTTCCTCGTGGAATGTTCCGAGATATAGATCAGTCTAGACGGATAGATTAAAGCGAACAGATCACAACTTAGTTTGTCTCAACGACCCCAAATTCATTGTATACCACAAAACAAATCTACACACACACACGCACACACACACACACACACACACACACACACACACACACACACACACACACACACACACACACACAAAACACGACTCGGTGGCGCGGTTGGAAGACCGCTGGACTGCCAGGTCGGTGATGCTCGCAGTACCTAGTTCGAATCCTGCCCAGGGCCGAAATTATTTCGGTATCGCTGCGCTTCGGGTCGTTACTCTGACTCTCGTGGGCGGGGAGTTGTGTGTGTGAAAGGTCATAGCATTACCCATAGATCGGTCATATGAGCTCTGAGCTCTCTTCCGGGAGGGAAATAGCTGTCGATCACGAGTCCAACACGTGATCCAAAGACCAAGGTGAATACACACACATATACACACAATTTCAAGTCCAGTGCAGAACGCAGGCCTTCCTCGAACAATGATTCCAAGAGTCGCACGACTGCACCACACTTTGTCACGTCACTCCTACAAACTTGACGATCTTTTATCTCCACGTTCTGTCTGATCGCCCTTCTTCCAACCCATAATTCGCTACTGGCCGAATATTACGGATATGAAGACGAAAAGTGCGGGGTGATCTAATAGAAGTATTCACATGGTTTAAGGGCAATAACAAGGGTGATGTAGGCAAGGTCATCATATTAAGACAGCAGGGCAGTACTCATAGTAAAGTTGGACAAATTTAGGTTTAAAAAGGACATGGGCAAAAAGTGGTTTACTAATACTAGGGTGGTCAATGAATGGAATAGACTTAGTAACCATGTCGTGAGCGCTGAAACTTTCGGTTGTTTTAAGAGATGATGAGATAACTTTATGGATGGGGATGATAGGGAGTAATGGACATGGAACTTCCTAGTGTACGTAGGCCTTATGATCTCTTGCAGTCTCCCGCATACTAAATTCTTAATAAAAAGGATAGTGTTACCCGGTACGTAAAGGATTGATCGAGATGGGTGCAACGCTATCGACACGGAGAGTCGGGATGGAGACAACAACCCGAATGAAAAGAAAGGTTCCACACGATAGGGTGGGGTCTAATACAGTGTACTCGTATATATTCAGTCGGATGCCTGGGTTTAGCCCTACTTCAAACGCTCATCGCGACACGTTCCCTCCCACGGCCTTTCGTTCCACGTCACTTCGTCTCTTTCTTTCACTCTACCTTCCTTCCCTTCCTCCCCACCACCCTTCCTCTCTCCCTCATCCCTTACGTTCCTCTTCCCGTTGCCCCTCCCTCCCTCCCTCATTCCCTGCATACCTCCCCCTTTCCCTCACTCCCTTCCTTTCTCCCTCATCCCCTCTCTTTTCCCTCACTCCCTCTCTTTCTCCCTCATCCCCTCTCTTTTTTCCTTCCTTCCCTTCTTTCCTCCTCCCATTATCGCTCCCTCCCTCAGTCCCTTCCTCTCTCCCTTCCTCATTCCTTTCTACCTCTCCCTCTCTCCCTCCCTCACTCTCTTCTACCTCTGCCTCTCTCCCTCCCTCACTCTCTTCTACCTCTCCCTCTCTCCCTCCCTCACTCCTTTCTAGCTCTCCTTCACGTCTTCCATCTTTTCTTCTCTTCCTCTCCTTCTCTTTCCCCACCTCCTCCCTCCTGCCTTCCATCATCACTCAACCTAAAGTCTAAACATACAAAGTCTGTCCATACTTGTTTGAAACGTCTTCGGAGTTGGTGACGTCACGTAACTCTCAGACGTGGCACAAGTTCGGGCCCGGACAGGCAGGCAGGCAGCGAGATGTGACGTGAGGCGGAGGCAACTCCCGCCGACGTCCCCGCGCGTAGACAGACTTTGAATCCATTACTTAGATGTTGTGCCACGCTTGACAACTTCACTTTATTGTATAACATTGATACACACACTCACACACACACACACACACACACACACACACACACACACACACACACACACACACATATATATATATATATATATTCATATATATATATATATATATATATATATATATATATATATATATATATATACATATATAAATACACTATTAAAGAGAAGTGCCACCCTTGAAGAGAGAACCTGTGGTCAAGATGCCTGTGTCATATCGACGAAAAAAATCAAGAAAATATATATATTAACGTTGAAGGAGTGGATGGAGCGTATGGGCGTTTGTGTTTGTGCGCGCGTGCGTGTGTGTGCATCCTGAGCGTGGCAACCCATTGTGTGCAAACAGGATACACTTGCCATTCGATAGCTTATCACTAACTCGTCTTCCGAGCTCCTTGTTGTTGTTGTTGTTGTTTTTCATGAGGTATTGGCGCCAGAGTCTTTGTCTTCCCCGAATATTGATCGAGCGTGTCCGCCATAGAGTGATACACTTTGTATCACGTATTGTTTTGGCCGTGTACGAGAATTAGCCAAATAAATTAGGTTGCAGGAAAAGTGAATAACTGTAAGCGGCCGATTCAAGTCTACATACATCTACTTGTGAAACCACAATTCCTCGTTAAGAAACACTTGGGTATGAAATGTCTGTGTCAACAACAGCTGGGGGCGAATCCAACATGTCGATTGCGTCACTTCTCCTACCTGAGACGGATTTCCTTTTCTGATCTTTTCATACAGACTCGTTCGAATTCAACACTCAACTACAGATTATTGTACAATGCACATGCTGAATGTGTGTGTAATATGTGTATTATATATATATATATATATAATTATATATATATATATATATGTATATATATATATATATATATATATATATATATATATATATATATATATATATATATCCTCTCCGAGAGTTGACACTTTGACGTGGTAGATAGGCTTGAGAATCTTTATGACCACAAAAGTTGTGTCAATAGCGAGGAAATCTCTGCAGGGTTACCCATATCGAACAGGTTTTATAAGAAAGATCAGACAAAGAGCAGCTCACACAGAGTCGCAGGATCCATTGCTAACTGGTACGTCCCTGATGGCAAACCGTCATAATGACGGCCTGGGGCCCTAGGCCATTGGGTACCCTATACATATAGGGCTTCACTGAATATAATGAATAAGGTGACACCAGAGAAATATCTCACCAGAAAACAGTCGGAAGGGAGGTTATATTACTACTCCTCGTAGATAGCATGAATTGCACAACCAAAAGAAAACCGAGTGTTCCTGTTGGATCATCGTCTCCTAAAGGTCCAACCGCCTTCGTTCATCAAATATACTGCAGTTACGGTGGCCCTTAAGTAAAGTTTTCTCTTCCCAAGAATACCTGTGCAGGAAATATACGCTGTCTTGGCCTTCCAATAACGTCCTGTTTTGCATTTCTGGTAGCTGAACGTTTCAGTTTCTTTGCGAGTGGATGGCGAGCACGGGGGAACAGATTCGAACGATGATGCTTATGGCTTAATGAGGTCGACGAGAAGAGATGGAAGAAACACAAATAAGCCCGGCGACCTCCGTGACAACAGCAACCCCCCCCCCTCCCCCAACTCCCCCACTTGCTCTGGGCCGGGCCGGGGCGAGGCGGGGCGTGGAGATCCTCTCGCCCGGGATCGCTGTCTTCTTTAAGCCTCGATGCCTCTGGGTTACGTCACGCTCAAGGTCGAGGGCGACAAGAGGCTCAGACCCCTTCAGCACGGTGAGACGAACGCGGCAGGGTCTTGTACTAGCGAAGTCAATGTCATTTCGTTCACTCGAGACGCGAACTCGGTGCCTCGACCTCGACCCGTCTGGACACCCCCATCCCGAAGTTAATACGAGTCCTCCCGTCATCCGAATAAAATCGTCAGGGCCTAGAGGTCTGAGCGAAAATCTGATAGGTACGTCACGGTGTTGAAGAGATGGAGGGTCGGTGTTGGAGGCGGGGAAGGGCCCTGGCAGGAGGAGCATGTGTCCTCTCCGGCAGAGGATGAGTGGCGGAGGAGGATATGGAGAATGGGGTGAAGCTTTAAGGTCGTCATGGTTGACCCTTTCGACACGGCGCTATTCTTTATAGGTTTTGTTGTGACTAGTTGGAGAAAATCCTCTTCAGTTGTCGTGTACACCAAATGATATTTTCTTCCTACTGAGCTTTGGCGGGGGTGAGTTAGAGAATTATTTGGCGGTAGGGTTAACCCTCGTCGAAGACAACGAACTAGTCACGGAGCCCATCGTGGCGGCGTCCTTCCCAGGGGTGAGAGAGTTACTTTCCTGATGTGAGCCCCGCGCAAGGGCGTGTTAATGGTGAGTTTTTGTTGCTCTAAGCAAACTGGAATTACCGAAGATGACTTCGTAAAAGGTTCGTGAGATGGTAGGAAGTTGAGCAAGTTGTTGGCCTCCGAGATTAAGAGAGAAAAGTTGCTGAGTCCACGAAGAAGAAGGGATGTGGTAGATGGGGATGATAAGATTAGGCTGCGGGTGGGTGGCGGGGGTGCAGATGGCCAGAAAGTTGGAGTGGCGGAGGAAAATTATTGGCAGGGACGATCGTAGAGAGATGAGAATGTTTTGGTAGAATTCTTGATCCTGTGATGTGTGTTGATGTTAAGATACCATCAAGCTGAGTTAAGGTGTAAAGTCTTGTGTAAAGGTACGTCTTACTCGGTGCGATGATATTAGCCCATTATCACAGCCAATGACTGGTGGTGGGCATCGTACCTGGCATCATGTTTGGGTAAACGCGTTGGTTGTAGGTTCGGGTAGAATGCTCAGCCTCGTTTGTACTTTGCAGCTCGAAGCAAAACAGCCCCATCATTCAAAAACCAAGAATTAGTGCTCTTGGCAATCGTTTGATTATCATCACTGAGGTATGAACGATCATCACAGAACGATAATCGCACCGAACAAAACTTACTTCGGGATCTCGACCCGTTTTCGGGTGAATGCAATCGCCCGGCAACAGACACAGTAAGTATATCAAGACGACGCCAATTCCGGATGTGTTAAGTGGGATCAACTCGTTGGTGGTGGGCTGTGGAATGGTGCTGGTAGAACTGCCCTAGTGATTGATGTCAGGAGGTCAAGAAAGGATTTTGAAGGATGTCTTCACGAGGGGGTGAGCCTCTTCAGGGGCGGCGTATGGCGCGTTACACGTTCGCCTGTTTTTACTCTGCTGCGTAACTCGCGACTAGAATGGATAGGAAAGGCGTAAGACCGATGCAGAAAACAAGGGATAAGGTTACAGGCTAGCTTTGTATTCATCTACCCGTCTACCTATCTACATGTCTTTCTATATCTGGTTATCTTTCCCTCGACCTACTTGTTCATTTCCGACATGCGAAAGAAGGAGCGAGCGGCCTTTGTGCTCCTCGCCGTAGTGGGCGGCACTTTCGGATTTATTCTGAGAGGCTGGTACCAGGCTGTGTGATCCATCTCCGTGGTGGTTCCTCGTTAGGATAGGAAACGACGAAGCAAAGGGAAGACCAGCGAAAAGATCTGCTATCCCTTCGGGTCTGTAGGGCTCTCTCAGTCAAAATCAATTTTAAGATGAGTGACGTGTTTTATGGGGTTAAGAGAGATCGCCGATTTTCCGATCGTGCTACTCGCGGAAATGGGAAGTAAATGCAATTGTTATCGAAGAGTTGAAAAAACAAGAGAGAAGGGGGGCTCACATGGGTGATGAGCAAGAAATGTGGAGATGTGGTCGAAGTGGAGGAGGAGGAGGAGGAGAACGACAGAAGTTGAAAGTAAGTAGAGAAGAGACGACGAAGATGGAAGAGAAGGAGGAGGAGGAGAACGACAGAAGTTGAAAGTAAGTAGAGGAGAAGCGACGACGAGGATGGAGGAGGAGGAGGAGGAGGAAGAGGAGGAGGAGAACGACAGAAGTTGAAAGTAAGTAGAGGAGAAGCGACGACGAGGATGGAAGAGAAGGAGGAGGAGAACGACAGAAGTTGAAAGTAAGTAGAGGAGAAGCAACGACCAGGATGGCAGAAGAGGAGGAGGAGGTGATGGAGGACGCCGCATAAAAAATGTAGGAATGTTGAAAGGAGAGGGAGAGGGAGAAGTGTCGGGAAGCGGTCGGCAGGAGTGTGGACTGATGATAGGCGGCGGCGGCGGCGGAGTGCGCCGCCGTGGACTGGAAACGCGAAGAGGTGATGTTCTGGATCGAGAAGGAAACAAGTTTGAGAAAAAGCAAAACAGATGTCTCACGGTCGTGGTGGCGGTCTTTGTGAACGAAGTGGTGGAAAGTTGGTGGAACCAGAGGAAAGTATTGACGGATAAGTGGTGGTATAGGAGGTTGGGGTGTGGAAGAGTGGAGGAAGTTTTGTAATGCGACGGGATGTGTTGGTGGAAAACGGAATGGAAGAACTGTTAGGAGGAGAAGAAGAAGAAGAATGGGAAGATGGACTAGTAGACGACGGCGCGTTGGTGAAAAGCGGTGGAGATGACGACAGCCCTGGCATTGGCACCATTCAAACCTCCTGAAGACTTTTAAAAGATGAAAGCAAGAAACCAAAGGGTATTTTAGAAGAGGGGTAGTGGTGGTTAGTGGGAGAAATTATAGATATATATATATATTTTTTGGGGGGTTGTCGAGAAAGAGAATTATATATATATATATATATATATATATATATATATATATATATATATGCAATAAAAACACTAGGAGCGTGTGTTCACAAATGCGTAAGTAACCACTAGGAAAAGTAAACTAACGAAGCAGAGCGCTTTCGCATAATTACATCTTCAGTGCAGATACAAAGTGCACTGAAGATGTAATTATACGAAAGCACTCTGCTTCGTTAGTTTACTTTTCCTAGTGGTTACGTACGCATATACATATTTTTTTTTTTTTTTTTGGGGGGGGAGGGTTGTCGAGAGAGAAAGAGAAGCTATAACCCTAAATTAATCATAACCGGGTTGGATGTTACGAGGGCCGTGTTAGTAGAAGATGCGCTAGGGAGAATAATGCGTAGAGGAGAGAATTGATCCAGAAGAGTGTAAGAGTGGAGGAGGAGGAGAAGGTGATGGACATGAAACGAACTAAAGGGGGAAGGAGGAAAGGATGAAGGACGTCGAGGGAGGAAGGAAGGAAGGAAGGGAAGCACGACGCTAAAGGTGCATGACGACGGAGGCTGACAAGGGAAGAGGAGGAGGAGGAGGAGGAGATTGATTTGCATATACGTCTGAGAGAAGAGGGACGAAAATAAGCCTGCGCAATGATGAGAAAGAAACTGGAGGCCGGATGACGGAGAAGGAAGAGTTCGAGGAGGAGATGGAGAAGGAGATCGAGGTGGAAGAGTTTAGAGAATGAGGTGCTGGAGGTGGAACTGGAGGAGGAGGAGGAGGAGGAGGAGATGGAGAAGGAGATCGAGGTGGAAGAGTTTAGAGAATGAGGTGCTGGAGGTGGAACTGGAGGAGGAGGAGGAGGAAGAGATGGAGAAGGAGATCGAGGTGGAAGAGTTTAGAGAATGAGGTGCTGGAGGTGGAACTGGAGGAGGAGGTGGTTTAGTATAAAGGGGATGGGGCCGAGCGAGTGAAATAAAGGGAGTCCCACGTCCTGGCGGCGGCCAATGATGGGGATAAAAGGCCCCGCTGGTGAAGAAAGTGGGGGTGGGGGTGGCGAAATCAAATGCGACCGCCTTCTCCCAGAGATTCAAGGGACACAGGTGGTATAGGGGAACTGACGTTGACATCGGCCAAATCTTAGCATCATCGCCAGGAACCACACAGTCAGACAAGTAAGTGGGTGGAGATGTAGATGGAAGTGGGTAGAAGCATCGATAGAAGGATTGAAGGGAATGGGAAGAGGTGGACTGCGGGGTGGGGAGGGAGGGAGGCCGAATGAAGGAGACTCTGTGATATTGAACCGTTTGCAGACATTACTAACGAAGAGAGAGAATGCCTCGTCACACAGTTGCATAAGCCTGTGATTCATCACTTGATTATTACAATGGGTGATTAGAGTGTTACCCCCACCCTCGTTAGCCGCAAAGGGATGCATGGCAGAGGGAGGGGGGGGAAACCCTCATCCCCTTAGGCTTCCATGATCACACGCAGCTTCCCCTTCACTCCTCCCCTCTTAAACCATTCCAAGATCACTTCGATACTTTCCCCCAGCATTACTATCGGTCCAACCTCGGCGCAATCCTTCTCGAGACTCGCCTTAGTCCGTACTTTTTTTTTATTCTCCGTATGCGTCATTCGCGCACAATTTCGTTTGCTCATCATCCTGATGACCATACGTGAGTATCCCTCACGTTGTTACTAGACCCGTCCTGTTTTTATTCGTTTATATGTTCTTTTAAGCCCTAAGGGATGTTTAACAGGGCACGGCCCACGCACACGTGATGAATAAAAATGAGAAGGGTAAGGGAAGGAAGAGTGGGAGGAGGGGGGAAGGAAGAAGGGAGGAGGAGAAATTTGGGATTATTGGAACAAGGTAGTTGATTGTGTAATTAGTAGAGTGAGGAACGTTGGGTTTTGTTTTGAGGTTCAAGGAAGGAAGGAGGGAGTGAGGGAGGGAGGGCGAGAGGGGAAGGGATTAAACTGGAAGAAAGTGAAGGGGAGGGGAGGGGTGCGGCGGCGTGCTCCAAAGAGCGGAGGGTACTTGACCAGATGACTCTGGCTGAAGTCTCCCTCTTTTTTTTTTCTCTCTTTTTTTTATGGAAAGAGAAGAGATGTATTCCTGATGGCAGTTCCACGATGTCCCAACTAATGTTCCCGGATTGTCCATCACACACTCCAGCTTGTGGCCTTCTGACCGGGTTCTCATGTTGTAAGTGTTATGTCTTCATCTTGATCAGGTTACTTAAGACCCAAGATAATTCTGCTTGGACAGTGCTTATTCACATTCGGTGGCACACTGGTCGCAAGCACAGGACGCGATAATCCAACAGGAATTACCATTTTTCCATTGGCTGTACAATCTATGGTTGCTTTGAGAGGTTGTGGCAGTAGTCTCATATCATTACCATCTAAATTCTGGGGAAATATGTCTTTGGTTCCACCTTGTTCAATATTTTTGGTGGAGCCCTGTATATATCTAGGGTGCCCAATGATCCACGCCGACATTATGACTGTGCTCTAAATGTCTATGATGAATTTCTTAGTTCGCCATCAGAGGCGTGCCAGTGAACAGTTGGTCCTGCGACGTTGTGGGCGAGCTGATCAGAGCCAAATATTTCGTTAAGTCCTGTTCGATAGGGGTGACCCTGCAGCGATTTTCGTACCAACATGGCTCTTGTATCATTAATTCAAGCCTCTGTCGATGTGTTTGCGTGTGTGTATGTGTCTGTGTGCATTTGTATTTTAGTGCCACCTCATCTCACAATTCCAGTGCCTTTTCCTCTTCCCACTCTTCAAGTGCCTCCTCCTCCTCCCCTGATCTTTCGCTTTGTATTGTCATTGCACAACAAGACTCCACCTTCGTGTATATTCCCTCGACTCTGGCTGTACATAGCCATAGGCACATGAGTGACGTAACGACGTCCACTCATTCGCGCAGGTCACTGCGCACGAGGGCATGACGTAGTTGTGGACTTGCCGCCAACGCACGAGGTGACCGGGAACACAGTCTCGGAGGACACTCCCCCCCACCACGTCCCCCTGCATCCTTGGGGGGTCGCGTGGGGTGGGGGAGCACCCACGTCCGGGATCGGGGTTGACTCCCGCAGAAGCAACCTCTGGGGTTATGGAAGGCGAGGGAAAAGCCAGACACACGGGTCCACCCTTCGACAGTGATATGTGACCAGTGTTTGTTCAGGTCCCCGATCGTAGGGGGAGGCGCTGTTTGGCAGATGACCTCTACTGCATTTTTCTTTTTTCAATATCCCGTCCATACCAGGATTGTCCTCTCGGCCGAATGAAATTGCCTGGCGTCAGGTAGACTGAAAGCGTTGAAGGGCACGAACAAGTTCATCGAAATGGCCTTATTCCGTTCATACTTCGATTCCACTCCGAACTGAATGACATTGACCGGATTCAGCCAGAATAACATCGCCAAGGTGCACCACGAGTCCAAAGGCGCAATGATGGGCACTTGGTAAGAACCTTCGGCTCTAGTTCCACGTCATGTGGCGGGGAATTGGGCTGGGTGGACAGATCGAATGGGCTTCTGTGAATGAACGACACTTGAGCTTCCCGTGTGCGCTTTCAGTAGTGTTGAGCCTTTTGCAGACTTGTGGGTGATACGGACGTGGGTTTGGCCGAGAAACCCCTCGTAAGGCAAAACTCTCTCTCTCTCTCTCTCTCTCTCTCTCTCTCTCTCTCTCTCTCTCTCTCTCTCTCTCTCTCTCTCTCTCCTCTCTCTGCCTCTGTTTCTCACCTATGCTTCTCCTCTCTCTCTCTCTCTCTCTCTCTCTCTCTCTCTCTCTCTCTCTCTCTCTCTCTCTCTCTCTCTCTCTCTCTCTCTCTCTCTCTCTCTCTCTCTCTCTCTCTCTCTCTCACCTATGCCTCTCCTCTCTCTCTCTCTCTCTCTCTCTCTCTCTCTCTCTCTCTCTCTCTCTCTCTCTCTCTCTCTCTCTCTCTCTCTCACCAATGTGTAACACTCTCCACTCTCTCTCTCTCTCTCTCTCTCTCTCTCTCTCTCTCTCTCTCTCTCTCTCTCTCTCTCTCTCTCTCTCTCTCTCTCTCTCTCACACACACACACACACACACACACACACACACACACACCTATGCCTCTCCTCTCTCTCTCTCTCTCTCTCTCTCTCTCTCTCTCTCTCTCTCTCTCTCTCTCTCTCTCTCTCTTTTTTCATGGGGGTGGGAGTGCGTCGCCTCCCTGCCTGGCTATGGCTGTCGAGAACTAATGCGACAAAGGCAACCCACAGTGGTTGTGTCCCGGGAATCGATCTCACGTCCACCTGCTCATGAGTTGGACCGACGCGGTATTCACTGATCTACGGGATTGAATCAGAATGGCCTTATGGCAGTCAGCAGACAGAATGTGGGGGAAGTGCCACCCGCCACGGAAGGGGTGAATTGAAACAGGCCCTGACCCCTTGGGCACAAAGAGAGGCCGCCAGAGAAATACGGAATGAAGTGGCCCGAAGGAAACCAGAATAAAAAAAAAAAAAAAAGAAACTTGTCGCCCGTGACGAAAGGGCTCCCTGCTGCTGCTCGTGCTCCTCCTTCTCGCCCAATGCTGCAAAAGCACAGAAATCGTCAGGCAACCTTCGCGGGGAAATGGAACAGACTTGCCTCTCCTCCCCCCCTTCCTCTCAATCTCTCCCACCCTCCCTCCCTCCCTCTCTCTCCTCACTCCCTGTCCTCTCCCTCTCTCTCTCGCTCTCCTCCCTCTCTCACTCTTCCCTCTCTCTCTCTCTATCCCTCCTCTCTCTCTCCCTCCCTCCCTCCTCTCTCTCTCTCTCTCTCTCTCTCTCTCTCTCTCTCTCCTCCCTCTCTCTTTTTTTCCCGGCAACGTCTCGTTCCATTCTTGTGGGAGGCGCATCTATCATGAGAAAATCTCAGTTTTCAAAACCAGTTTGGCATTACTGCATCCAGACGAATTCGGGAAGCAAAGTATTGATTTTGTTTGAGTTCCTTGGGTGCTATTGTGAGCAGTAGTATGTCAAAACGAGTCAATTAACATGAAACTTTGAGTGGAGGCGGACAGTGATCCCTGTGTGCCTATTAAAGGGGAAGGTAGTGAGGAGCCTTCGCCAGGTGCCTGGGTTCGACCGAAGCCGTCACCTTTGCCCTATTATGCGCTTTGAGGACTGTTGGAGTAATTGTGTCATGACCACAATCACCAAAAATGTGATTCTTTTTCCTGAAACATCTTTTATTGTCCCATTTGCCTGAGGATACTGAAAACATGATTTTTGTCGTCTTTCTCCGTTATACTCTTTCCCTTTGCAAAACCGCATAGTTTCGAAGACCGGTAGGGTCACATGTTTGGAGGGCTGCTTGTCGTCACTACATTAAAAAAAACTGCTGCCGGGCTAAGCTAGCTATGCCTGGCACCATTTATTTCAGTTTCTTTCCTGTCCACGCTCCTCTGGTGTTTCTTCTCACCGGCGCCTGGAGCGACAGGCAATCACCCACGGGGACGCGCGGCGCTGCACTCAACACTGCCAGCTGCCTCATGCAGCGCTGCACGAGGCTCGGTGTGGACTAAAGCTTTAAGCGGCAGGCAAACTTTTACGTGGACGGGCTTAGGACGATGCTTCGACGGGATTCGAATCCTTGCAGCGGGAATGGAACCTTTTGGTTGAGCAGAGGGCTTCCCTCCGGTGACTGAAATCGTGTGTGTCGGGGGAGGGGGTATTTAGAGCAAATGTGCAAATTGGACGCAGCAGCGAAAGGTCTAGACTCCCTCTACTGCCGCTGTTGCAGTGAAGCGCTATGATATAATTCCCCACTTGTTGCCGACATGGTCTAACATTGCGATTAATCATAATACCAATGGTAATGATAGTAGTAGTAGTAGTAGTAGAAGTAGTAATTGGGAGTGAACAACAGTTAATTACATATCAAAAAAGCGGAACCATAATATGGAATGGGCTCGACGCACAGCCATTGGCTGGTGCTGCCGTCGATCTATGGTTACGACCGTCGGGCTAAAGCTGTTGGTTCGTTCGATGGCGACTGGTGTGGAGGGCTTCGCAGCCCCCGCCGACGTGGAGGTGTGCCCGTTCATTCATCTTTAAGCAGCGCCTCCCGCCGGCACTCGGAGAACCTCGTAGTTCTGTGCCGTTGTCACCGATGCACCCTGCACTACTACCACCGCCGTGGCACCACAGCACCATCATAATCATTACTCCTACCACCGTTACTCCCATCACTGCTGCATCCATCGCTATTTCCAACACTACTGCCGCCATCACTGGTATTATCACCATTACTGCCAATGTCACGACCACTATTGATACTGCCACAACCATCCACCATTGTTACAGTCACCACAGCTACCACCACTACCACCATTAATAACCATTACCATCACTGTGGATATACACCGCCCACTTTATTATCGACTCTGTTTCTCTCTCTCCCTCTCTTTCTCGCTCACTCACTCGCTCTCTCTCTCTCTCTTTTCCATGGTGCGCCAGGGTTCCTCAGTGACTTCTTTTTCGTGTGTTTGTGTTTTGTCGTGACCTCTAGAGCTGGAGGATCCTTCTCTCCTCGGGGCTCAGTCCAGGTTAGACTAAATGAGAATCAGACTCAGTTTGGGAGTGAAGCTGAGGCAAGTCTAGGAGGAACTCGTGAATCTGACTCAGATTCTTAGTGTGGTTCTGAGTTTGACTATGAATGTGAACCATGAGTGTGTATTTTAGTCTTGAGTCCGTGTGAGTCTGATCGTGAGTACCAGTCCAGTTTGATTCTTGGTCTTAAGAACCGAGTCTCCGCCTGGCGACAGCTTTCCGGCGGACGACCCGATCATGTGGTCGAAAAAACAGGTTTCTCCTCCTCTTTGGCTCTTCTCGTGTTTCCATTGTTGCATACACAAACATGACTGTGTGCATTTTGTATATGAATGCGCGCGCGGGTGTATGATTCACCGCGGTCTTGATCGACACCTATTATTCTCAGATGAGAGCTCAGAGCTCACATTTGGCCCGGTCTGTGGGTATGTTGTGACCTTACACACAACACACACACACACACACACACACACACACACACACACACACACACACACACACACACACACACACACACACACACACACACACACACCTTGCCCACCAGAGTTGGAGTGCCGGCTGGCATTGCAGCGATGTTAACATTTTCAGCCTAGGGCGAGCCTCGAACTCGGATCACTGAATGAGCGTTTGGGTTCGGTACCACCATACCATCAAGCGTGTGTGTTTGTGTGTGTGCGCGCGCGTGCATTTTGCCTATCCATTCTTGCTTAATAGTGCTTCACACAAAACGGTTTTATTTCCGTAGTATCTCCTTTCGCCGTAGTGCGAGTGTGTGTATGTGTGTTCTCACGTGTTTATAAAATCTACCATGCGACCTACAGTTGTAACATAAGGTCACTATATGAACTTAAACATCCACAGGACTTTTCCTCAACTGAATAAAATCGCCTGATGAGGGCCAAAGTCAACTGTAGAACCCACAAGGCTGATAATCGGATCTTAATGATGTTTACTAGTGCCTTTTTCATCAACCATCCTTCTGTGCTGGAACTTCAGACGCCGTTTACGGGGATTCCGTGTCCTGTTGCGTCAAGACGAGGAAAGTTTTGATGGAAGGCAATTTATCATCATCCAGGACGAGCCCTGGGCCTCACCTTCTCCTTTTATTTGTTCATTTTCTGGTCACTCCAGTTCTTATTTCTTCGCTTCTTCTATTTGTACTTTTGTCAGTAATTCCTCATCATCATCTTACCCCCTACCTACTCGCCATCCTCGTCCTCGTCCTTCTCCTCCTCTCCTTTCTCGTCTTCACTCTCGTCCTACTCTTCCTTCTCATCATTATCATGTTCCTGCTGTTCTTCCTCCTCATGTTCTTCTTGTTACTGCTGCTGCTATTCCTCCTCTTCCTCCTCCTTCCTTCCTTTTTTTTTTTTTTTGCAAATTTTGTATTCCTTAAAAAAGTACGGTGGCAACGACGCTGCCAAGGTAAATGAAGGGATATCATTAGGCACAATGGAATAACTTTTTTTTTTTTTTGTGGGGGTGGGGGGGTTGCCAGGCGAAAACCCCACGGGAGGAGATGACACAGAGGACATCATGTGAGCTGTACCTGTGTTAGCGTGACACTATGCCACTTAAGTGTTACTCGTATTCCATGTCGTGACTTGTCACTGGGGCCCT
This sequence comes from Oratosquilla oratoria, assembly GCF_046742065.1. NCBI lineage: Eukaryota > Metazoa > Arthropoda > Malacostraca > Stomatopoda > Squillidae > Oratosquilla > Oratosquilla oratoria. The sequence continues at coordinate 1,294,482 of NC_134787.1, forward strand.
GTTATCGGAGATCGTGAGTCTCGTGACGTGAGCCGATTTCACTTGATCTCATGAAGACCCGAAAATACCCTGTGGCGTCTTGAATCTTGCATAACAACGCCTCCGCCAGGGGGCTCCTGACTTGACCATGTATCGCCAGATTGGTGGGATACTTCTCCATGACGTTCCTATGAATTCAATAAAGCTTGCAGCAGAGTTCGAGGTGAAGGCAGTTTGAACCATGCCTCTAGCGAATTGGACCAAGGGTATGATTCATGGAATTCCACGCTACAAAGTCCTCCAGAGCGCCATCTTGGCGGAGCGGGACTTGTCTATATATTAATAAAAGAGTTATTGTTGATATCGATTTAATTCGGACCGGAAACCGGAAATCCCTTAAGGGGACACGCCCCCTCCGGCCCCTGATTGGCTGAGTGGTGACGTGACGGCAACGACTGATTGGCCGAGAGCGGGACGTCACGACAACGATGTCGACTGATTGCCTGCGAGCGAAACGAGCTTGCCCGAAGGCCCGAGCCCCCGTGTAGCCGGATCGGGCGCAGCCCGTTGTTCGTTAGAAAAAAATCACCAAACGGCGCGCAAGGAGGGAGACGCCTTCCTAAGGATCTGTAGGATAGAGGTGGAATTGTGCCGGCATGGGGTGTGAGGTGCGCACCATATAACGATAATGAATACATGAGTTACCTTAGATTAATATACTGTATATTTTTTCAGAGAGTCACAAAGTTTTCTCCACAACAGAGCTTCAATATGTCTGTCGGTTATGTAACTGCGCTTATGTAACTTGTTAGTGTTCACTTTTAGGAAGGAGCGGAGGGGCTGACTTCTGCTCAGAATTAAGTGAATGGGTGGAGTTCGGGGGCGGGGGGGGGGAGGCAATGTGCCAAAAACTTTGTGAACCGCTCCCGTGTGGAAGACGTGCACCTGCGGCGACGCGCGTTGCAGCAGCTGAGAGAGAGAGAGAGCACTTTGGACAGATCTCCCCAGATCCTCCAAGACGGGGTGTTGTGGTTTGGTTGTATCATAATTAGTGTAATCTGACTTTACCTGAAGAATGATTCGAATGTGAAAATCTTACATCGAGAACAGTTGCGTGGTGTGTGTGTGTGTGTGTGTGTGTGTGTGTATGTGTGTGTGTGCGTGTGTGTGCGCGCTTTGTCACGATCTTGGATTGTAGAAAGATTTAGGGTCAAGAGCCTTGAACAATTCAACATGTAAACTCAAGACTAGCAAGAAAACCCAGTAGGTTTTATTGAAATATTTTTAATTAACAAATTAGAAAGAATTAATGTAAAGACACCATACCATAGTCAAAGTAAATCTAGGTAGTAGTGATTTCCATTTTACTGAACAGAAAGGTCAGTGTTAATATTATATTACGGAAAATTGGTCACACCGTAGTAAGAGACAACCTAGTAATGTCCTACAGTTGGCGCAGTCGTGCAATTCATAGAATGATACGAAAGGGGCCTTCGTTCAGCAGTGGACTACAAATGGCGGACTTGATTGATGAAGAAAGTAAAAGACACCTTATCGGAAGTCGACATTGTTTAAGGTCCTCCTGATTGGGAACGGCCGTGCGTGCCGGGGAAGCCGGCGGTTTCGTCGTTGACAGTGGTGTAAATGCCGCCGGTAGAGCTCAGCAGAAAATAAAATTTTCTTCAACACGTTCAGCGTGGGCAAGGCTTCATTAACATATCAGTATTTCTCACCAGTTTGACCGCGCGCGCTGTATTTATCCTTTATAACCTATGAAACTTTATAGAATAAATGTCTTCCTTTCAGAGAATAGACCAACATACAAATAAATTTATACAATTCTGGTGGTGGTTGTCAAGTCATTTTAGCCGTTCAGTGTGAGCTTGCAGCATGACACATCCCTGTGGTGGAGTTGTTTGGTGGGGGGGGGGCGACACCTCTGCATCGGCGTCTGTGTGTGCGTGCGCGCGCGCGTTTGTGTATTTACTCATTTTATCTAATTTACTTAATTGTAGCATACAGGGAGGAGTAATGCTCGTGGGGTGCTGTCTCGCACTCGCCAATTTATCATACCTTTGTCAGCGTGTGTGTGTGTGTGTGTGTGTGTGTGTGTGTGTGTGTGCGTGTGCGTGTTTGTGAAGGAGATAAACGTTAAACTGCACTCGTGGTTCAACATTTTAATTGCATGACTGTTGCCCACGACACCACAACATGAGCAATAATTATGAAAAAAGTATCGATGCATAAAAATGCACTCTGCAGCTAATTTTAGACGAATGGATAATTGCACCATGTGTTCAGCGAGCGGGTGCCAAGGAGATGAATTACACAACCTGACGGGAGCCAGAAGAAAATGGATTTTAGTTTGTTCCCAGGAGAGCTTGACCGAAGATCTTCACAAACTAGATGTGTCCTTATGCGATTCATGAGTGTATTGGCAGCTCCGAGGGCGGAGGGGTCGATCTGTGACAAGTAAGCCCTTCTCCTCGCTGAATATTGGAGACCTGATTTTCAATAAAACGCCATAAATCATATCAATATCGGACCAAGGTCGAGCTGGTGTAAAACGTCTCCCTGAACTCTACCCCTGAAACGTCTACAAACGTGGTGTGTGTGTGTACAGATATATGTGCGTGTGTACTCGCATGATTGGGCGTGCTTGCCTGTTTGGGTGAGTGGGCGCCTGTGTGCGTGGGGGAAAATTGTGAATTTTCAATTTAGATAGTTTTAGTTGGTGGAAACGAAGCATAACTGATAGAGTTTCATAAGGACAGGGTTCACGAGACGTTGATTGCGAGCGAGACGTGAGGCAAGAGTCGAGTGGCGAGTCAAAATCAGCTGGTTGCCGTCACCCGAGATACCTTCAGCAAGTCTACCTCTTTCTGTCTTTCTTTCTTTCATGCTCTTTCTCTCTATATCTCTTTCCTCTCTCTCTTTCTCTCTCTAGGCCCTTCGTATCGTTTTGCGGTCGTCTCCCTTTATGACTGCCGCGTCCAGGCGACAGTATTAAGGAGGGGTTTGTTGCTTCATGTCTGCAATACCGCAGACTGCAACGTGAACTGTTTCTCGATTGTCTTTCCTCCTGTTACTCGTGCATTTTTGTCTTTATTTTTCCACCTCCCCTTCCCTCTTCTCCCTTGTTCTCTCCTCCTCCTCCTCTTCCTCCTCCTGCTCTGCGTACACACACACACACACACACACACACACACACACACACACACACACACACACATATATATATATATGTATATGTATATACATAGTTTCAAAATTACAGGTGTCTTTAACAGAAGTCAAGTTTGTGACAAGCAGTGTTACACTTACACAAGTTCGTAGTGTTTTTGCTTGCCTCTGAGTACCTTTACATGTGTTTGCGTGCGGGTGTGACCCCGTTTAAGTTCTCGTTGTTGTATGTGCGCACGTGTCTGTGTTTGACTCTCAAGCACGATCTCAAGTTTGCGCACGGCTAAGCAGAAGTGTCCGAAATGTGTGTGTTTACACTAATGTAGACACAAGTAAACTTACCCCCGGCGAGGCCAAGTGAGGTGCAAGTTTGTTTAGAAACACCACAAGATCACAGCTTGTGTCCGTTACCGTCATCTGATGCGATCTCCACCGCCTTGACCCATTTTTTGGTGTCTTCTCTTAGCCTGATTGCGCCAAGGTGCCCTTGAATTGGACTCAAATGAATTCGTTGGGTATAGCCAGAAAAAAAAATTAAAGGTAATATTTAGGCACCAATGGTTAATGGAGACTTGATTGAATCGTAGATCGCCCAGAGGTTCCTCGTAGGTGAATGATATATAAAGCAATGTGACGTTGCCCAGAACAACATCTTTGGAAGGGCGACGTGCGTGTTTTTTTAGTGAAGGGAATTCTTTTAGGTGATCAATTCGTCGTGTACAAACCAAAGCAATTGTGCAAGGCAGCCCCACTCCCGAAGGGTTTGCCTGCCTATCCACCTATATTACATACTTCTAAGAGTGACTTAGAGCAAATGAAAAGAAAATGATGGTATATTTGTGTAAGTTGACAAGATATTTATTGCATAAATTGTGCAGCACGTTCCCGTGATATTGATTCTACTAGCAGAAGAGACAACCTTCAGTGGAGGATTCGAAGGGGACGCCCCCCACGGAATTAAAGCTGAAGCAAGTCGGCCTCTCTTGACGAGGACTGTTTGATTTGGGAAGGGAGAGTGACTACTGCAACGCGGGATTGCTCAAGGAGACCGGGGAGAATGGCGTCGACGTGTGAGTGAAGCAACGACGTCACCCCCCACCCCCACCCCCGTCCCATCCCTTGGGGCGTATGCTTCCCAGTGATGATGATGATGATGCAGAGGGTGTTCACGGTCCTTAATTGTTCTCGATAATTGACAGACTGTGGACTGATTCAGTAGTTTGTGAATTAGACTGCTAGTAGAGAAGTGAACAGTCTTTGATAAGAGAACTGTTTGGATCAGCTGGTCTTCTTGGGCTGAGGTCATAAAGTTACTTTAAAGAAAAATCAAATGTTGATCTCTCAACCAGTAGTTGTGCACTCGCAAGATTCTCGATGTGTCAGGAGAGATGGATGTCTGTGGTTCTCAGCCTTGGTGATGGTTGTGTTTGATGTGGTCTTGGTTCTCGTTTTTATGTCTCTCTCGACCTGTCTCAGATGTCACGCTGAGCTCTTCCCTTTCGGGTGGCGGGTGCGATGATCCCGCACATCTTTCATTTTGATCCTGGTTTGACGTCATCGCTCTGCATATTTGCCGCTTGGCGGGTGTCGGGTTTCCGAAGCACCCGTTCTTGTATGGTGGTCTTCCTTTATCTCGGTGATGTTTTGATTTCCAAGGACTTAATTTGGGTGTACTTTGGCCTAAACTAACAAGTGGATTGGAGTTGCCTGTGTTTGTAGAGTTTGGACGCAAAGCCGGGACGAGTATGTTGTGCAATCTGTTGAGACAGTTTTAAGAGTCTTCATTACGAACGGGTGTCGTGAAACTGAACGGAATAACTTTGCGGTGGACAAGAGGACAGTAAGGAAGGGGACAAGTGCCACGTGGTCGGGAAGGGATCAATAGAAGATTTGATAACTATGGATGTCAGGTGGTAATGGACATGGAACTGCCTAGTGTAGGCCTCACAGTCTCTTGCAGTCTCCTTCATTCTTATGTTCTTATATAAACTATAACCCTATCGCTACCGAAGGGTCTCCAAGGGGATGAATAGAATAATCTGGCGGAGGCAACCCGATGAAAGGAAAAGATACCCTCCGATACGGAACGGTTAATCGAGAAGGGTTGTAGTGTCTTATTGCTGCCGGTGCTCTGGTATGGTATTGCAGTCACACACGTCTTGTGATTGTCCTGGGCCTCCCGTGCAATCGGATACCAGTTGATGTAACCAAGGTTTTGCAATTGCTGGAGTGCGCGGCCTCTTCTGCACCTAAAGCCTCCTCTTTGTGCAGGTTATCTTGTCCTCTTGTTTAACCAAAGGTAAATCAAACTTCACTGTGTCACTACTAGTCACCAACAAGAGGATAAGGACGTTATTTTCGTTTACGAAGGAATCGCCCCCCCCCCCAAAAAAAAAAAATAATAAAAATAAAGTGAGAGAGAGGTGCCGTTAAAACACTGCTACCGAGCACGGAAGAGGTTTATCAAGACAGATGATAATCCCTTCCCTACTGACGAGATGACCCGGGGATGAACCACCTGGTTTGGCAGAAAGCCAGCCAGAAGTAAAAGGAAAAGTGACACACACACCTGGGCGAGGGACCAGGTCCAGGCATCAGGGGGCAATACGACGAAGGTGCAGCGGCGACGGTGTCAAGTGGGTCTCTCTCTCGCATTTGGTGCCCAACACCCAGTCAATCACCGGTGCCAGCACACTAGGCCAGCATACAACTATCTTTTACTACTTCGTTTGAATAGAAATGACTTCGATTACGATATTAGAGTCTTCCGTAAGAACATCTCCGCAATGTGTCAGATATTCGTATAACTTCTCTCAGTTCGTCATTCAGCTTATCACTCTATGACGTCATCAAGAGTAACTTGATGTTTGGAATTTTGAAAAACAAAAGATCGCTACTTAAGTCGTTTGTACTCTAACGAAATAGCAAAAGCAAGTAGGATGCCAGCGAGAAATGGTTAGCGTGCCTCTACCTCTAGTCAAGTACACAAAATGGATTATGGTTTTAGGGTAATGTACAAATAGGGTACATGTCTTTTATTGGTGTAAAAAAAAAAGTTCACGACAGGAAGCATGTATGTTTGCGGTCGTGTCTTGCGTGATTTAATTGTAAAATATCCCATTTTCTGTCAAATCGGAGGTCACGTGACCTTTTTAACCCCTGCTGACCTCCATGATCCAATTTGCATAAGTGTAATGCCAGTGAAGGACAATTTCTTTAAATGAAATGGCCCTCAGCTGTTGGACTGCGATTTGTGGGTCGCGCGTGCTGGCAAACAAACAAACAACGGCGGGCAGACCCCCTCATCTCTCTCGCTGCGCCCCTGTGGCACCTCTCTGCCCTTCGGTACTATTTGCTTTGAATGTACCGTTGGACACAGAAATTACTGGAACACTGGGTGATATATGTACTATGTAGACACGCGCACGCACACTATATTTCTACATTTTGAACCAAAGAATAACAACTTCTGTAATACTTATTATTAGTGTGGTAGTAATTATTGTAGTGTTACATTACTCGGGTGGATTTCGGACGAGAAATAACCGCCTCAAGCTGTCAGGACGTAGATTTGACCTAGATGTAGGTGGAAATAATTTTGCTAATCAAGCATGGAGGTGATCGAGTGTAGTATGGTTATTATTATTTTTTTCATTTTAATTATTCGTTTGTATAAAGACTAAGAAAAATGATGCAATGCCTTCACCTTCATATCTTTTTTTCTTATACGTATTCTCCTTGTTCGGCATGAGAATGACCTTGACAGGTCATTCTCGAGGTCACAGTCTTCAAGAGGAGCTCAGTTCAAAAATGGTTGTTATTTGTGTATACCTCTCTCCCTTTTCTCCCCATCCCCACTCCCCTTCCATTCTCCCTTTCCTCTGTCCCTCCTCCACCTCCCAAACATATCTCTGTATTTCTTTCTCTCTTCATCTCCATACCCCGTCCTCTACCGTCCCTCGCCCTCGCTTACATTGGCCTTCGCACTGCTACTTTTTTTTTGCTACCCCACGTGTAAGGTGGAAAAGCATTTTTTTACGGAGGCACGCTTGTGCCTGTCTGTAGTCGGCCTAGTTGGACGTTCAATATTTCGATGTGGTGTCATGGAGGGTTCGCACGCCGGATGTTCTCTCCGGGCAGTGGGCGGGAGTGGGGGTGGGGATGGGGCGATCATCTGGTGCCACTGGTCTTTGACACCTCTGGAGTTGGTCATGACGGGGAAAGGAGGGGAGTGTGGGGCTGAGGGTGATGGTGGGGGAGGACGAAGGTCAGTGATGAACACTTTCAACAGCTGCTGCTCACATTGATCTACAGACTGACTGACTTACCCGCCCTGGGTTTTGGATTACTTTCCTCTGTGTGGGCTGGAGGCGTCATTGTCGCTCTTTTCTTTCGCGTTCTTCTTTTTCTGTATAGTTTTCATCCTCTTTTTTTTCTCTCTTCCCCCTCTTTTTCCTCGCATTCTTCCTATTTTTTCCCGTTTTCATCATCTTTCATTTCTACCTTCTCCCTTATCTTTATCTACTTCTCTCTTCGTCGTCTTTTCTTCCTGTTCTTCCTCTTATTACTGTTTCATCCCGACTCTTCTTTCTCCGCCCATTCTCCCCTCATTTCTCCTCTTCTTCCTACTTCTCTCTCTATATCTCTTACTCTTTTTTCCCTTTTACTTCCTCCACTTTTTTACCTACCTTTCATCTTAAGTACCCTAGTCTTTAATATATATTATATTTTCTCTCAGTCTTTAATATATATTATATTTTCTCTCTCAGACGTCCCAGAGGAGCCTCATAGATGTATTGGGTTAAATCTCTCTCTGCGATTTCGTACTCCATGGTTTTGTTGGCACCTCGGGGAGTGCGGGGTGGGGGTGATGATGAATGGAACAGCTGTTGGTGTGTCTAAAATGGTTGATCGCCTCGCCGAGGAGTCTGAGCTCTCGTGAGTTTAGTCTGCAGAAGAGGGGTCGAGCCCGCAGGGCTAAGCCACAGACAATTTTGTGTTGTCAGGAGCGCTGCCACCCCCACCCCCCACCCCAACATGCACAAAAACTGCGTTTAGAACTTTGTATATGACCTGACAAACAAGGGATTACAGAAATGGCATCACCATTTGAAAGATGAGAGCACTGTTAACTTGGTATGTCGTAGTTGTTTTGTTGGAGAAACTGAAAAAATATACAAGAAATGTAGACTTTCATACACTGTAGGCAGTGGAAAGCTTTTGTACTTTTTATGTGAACAGAATGTAGTTTAACTTCCCCGTTAACTTTTGGGGAGCATTTAAAGTGAGGGAAAAGGTGTAGATGTACAGTAATAAGGAATATGGAGACAGGCGAGAGAAAACAAAAATATTTTTACATGCGGGCATGAAACTGTAGAAATAGTTGACACACACACACACACACACATATATATATATATATATATGTGTGTGTGTGTGCGTATGAATTGTATTTTGTTTCACTCCTTTAAAATTTCCTTGCCTGTTTTCTGACAAAGAAGCAAGTGTGTTGACGTGTGTCCGTGCACTCATCCACCCATACACATACAAACTTACACTAGCACACACACAAACAAACAATCAGACAAGCACGCACACATGCCCCCACGCACATATGCATGCACGTAAATACGCATAAAAAACACCCACCTAAACACGCACAGACTTGTTGGTGTAGTGGCTAGTATCTTGATCTTCTATGCGGAAAGTCCGAGTTAGAGCCCCTCTCAAGGGTTGAAAGCTTCACCAACACTGCAGTCCGTCATTATACTCTATTGAGCAAGATGATCGAGAGTGTGTAAACTCAAAGTAGGCTACTCGTATTGTCCAGCAAATAATCCAAGACCATAGTGAACCACAGATATACTAATGCTCGCCTGCGTGCTTGCGATAAACATCAGATGAATTAACGTTGGCATCGGCTGATGTTGGCTGATGAGGAATATCGTTGCTTTAAAAGTTGGCATCTCCAGTTGGTGTTGCTGATGACAAGTGCTGTAAATTGCTGAGGCGTAGATTCTTCTCGAAAAGAAGAGATGACCCGATTATCATTCGGGAGTAAACCGTCTCGGCGCCTCGGGAACCAGCGGGTCCTGGAAATTTAATTCTTTGAAACGAGGAAGGCTTGATGTTGGACGGATTAAGGAAATAAAAGGAGATATTCTGTGAGCGTTGATAAGCAGGCAGAAGTGGATCAGATTTGTCATGGTGTAGTAATTGGAAACGGGGCTATTCAACAGCTGAAAGGGGGAAGCTCGGTCTGGGATTGATAGACTTAAAAAAATACAGAGGTCAGCGGTTGGCGCATTGTAAAACACACACATAAAAATACGCACACACACACACATAAACACACACACACATACACACACACACACACACACAGAACCACAGCCACGCTTACTGTACATATGCAGCCATGCAGTCGTGCGCAACTTCTACCCATCACGCACACACGCTGGACATTCCCATACTGAAAGAATACAGTGTAGGTGAATGCTCGCGCGAGGCGAAGTACAGTAGTTGGTGCAGCAGAGGAAGTGTGTGTGTGGGGGTGGGGGGGGGTCAAAGGGGAGCGGGAAAAGCGAACGGCTGTTGTCAGGTGTGACTGTTTACTCGTGGCCATGACAAGCTTGGGTTGCCAATAGTGTTGTCATTTTTTTATTTCATTTCTTTTAGTTTTTAGGATGGATATACATTCTTATGCTATCTTAGGAAGTTGGTCGTTTTAAGTCGTAACAATACAAGAATAATGTTTTAATTGAAATACACAATAATTTTCATTCTTTCACCTTGTCAACGTGTGTGCGCTGGTGGCGTCGTCGTAAGCATGCTGGTCTCTCATTCGCTTAATTGTCGATTCGAATCCCGCACTCCTTTCCGATTTCCAGCAGTGACTGTTACCTGCCCCAATAGTCCAGTCGCATAGGTCAAAGGCGACGGCTTCTGGGGGGGGGGCAGCTACATAGCCACTAGATGATTGTTTCTCATCTCTTTAAAAGAAATACACACACACAAACATACATACATACATATATATATATATATATATATATATATATATATATATATATATATATATATATATATATATATATATATAAGTTCATTCCTCTCATTTGAGAAGTCGTCTCCTTAGTCTGTTGTACGTTTTTATACAACTCCGTCCTTCACGTACATTTTTGCTTGTTTGACATCCTGACCTCCGGCTTCAGTAGTCACCCTTTAGCTTGAGTGCCGGCACCACAGATCCGAGAATCCTCTAAGGATACTTACTCCAGTCCATCCTTATTGTACGACCAAACCACTTTACCCCTCTTATGCTCTTCTTCCAATCTCGTCCTCCATGATTCCTTATTTTTATTTTTCATTTATTATAAATTATCTGTATATTTATTATTTATTATAAATATCTGTATATTTATTATTCATCTTTTTGTTTATTAGTATTATTTATATGTTTGTTTATTATTTATTATTATCTATTTCCTTTATTTTATTTTTTCGCATCCGACCTAGTTATGGACCAAAAGGTCTCCTGTCGGCATGCTCCGCCTTTGTAATCCTTCCTTTGTAAAAAAGAAATGATTTTTAGCGCCGCAGAGCCCTCAAGCTCCTCATTTGGACAGGATTCCTCATTATCCAGGTTTGTACAACGATTGCTTTCAGTGACTGGCATCTTTCAGTTCTCCAGGCCACCGTCCTTACCTCCCTCCCTCCCTTCTCCTCATCCAATCTTCCAGAAGTTCTCGGCAGACTCGCCCATCTCTCTCTTTCTCTCCGTTTCTTTCCCTCTCAGTCAGTCTCTTTCCTTCTCACTTTTCCTCTCTTTCCCTCTCAGTCTCTCACTTTCACCTCTCAGTCCCTCTCTTTCCCTCTCAGTCTCTCACTTTCACATCTTAGTCCCTCTCTTTCCTTCTCAGTCCCTCTCTTTCCCTCTCAGTCCCTCTCTTTCCCTCTCTTTCCCTCTCATTCCTTCTCTTTCGCTCTTTCTCTCTCTCCCTCTCCGCCCCCCTCTCTCTCTCTCTGCCCCCTCTCTGTCTCTGCCTATCTCTCTCTTTCTCTCTCTCTCTCTGTCACTCTCACTCACTCTCCCCCTCCCCCACTTCCTCCCTCTCCCCTCTTCCTGCCTCAGCCTCCCCTCTCAGGAAGGGACAGACGTCGTGCCGCAACTGCGTCCAAAGTTATTTTGTATTGAGCGTCGCCGAATCTCGGTTACATTACTAAGGAAGCAGGGGGAAGGGGGAGGGGGGGGAGAGGCGAGCAAAAGAAATTCGTATCGACTTTTACCCAAAAGATAAAACCATGTATTCCGAGAAGCACAGGCTGGCAGTGGCATGTACATGACGACGGAAACACCACACACGTTCGGTTGAGAGTGAGAGGGATTAAACCTTCGTTTTAACAGATACAAATGTTCTTTCCTCCCGTGAATGTACGAGCTGTCGCGGCAGGAATTAAACGATGTATGAACGCACATGCATATTCACGTACAAGCGCACGCGCGCACACACACGCACACACACATGGCGCAGTCACACGACTCGTGGCGCAGTGGTAGAATTCCCGGGTGTCACTACGAAGGTCCGGGTTCCAATACCGCTCAGGACTGAAATAATTTCAGTATCGCTGCGCTGTGGGTCGTTCGCTGCTCTGTGGGTCGTTACTCCAACTATCGTGGGCGGGTGTGTGTATGTGTGTGTGTGTGTGTGCGTGCGTGTAAGGTCACAGCAATGCCCATATATCGGTCATATATTAGCTCTGAGCTCTCTTCCTGGAGGGAAATGGCTGTCGATCACGAGTCCAACACGTGATCCAAGACCGTGGTGATTCTCTCTCCCACACCCACGCACACACACAAACAAGCGCACACACAGACACAGACATGCATTCACAGACGTGCATTCACAGACGTGCATTCACATACACGTGCATACCCCCACACGCACTGATAAACTGTTGTGCAATTTCATGTGCTTTAATAAAACGTAGTGGCAGTGTATCCTTCCAGTCGTTTAAAGGTTTGGCTTGGGCTGCAAGCGTCTTGCCTAACTCACGGTTCCACAGAGGGGTTTTCTCTTCGCTAAATAAAGTCTTCTGGTTTTACAGAATCTCCCTGTAGTATGTAGAATACTCTAGAGAATCAACCACTCAAGAAGGCACAGAGGTTTGTCTCAAATCTGAATAAAATCGCCTGACGATGGTATGGAAAGAAGATCTGGTATACCACCAGAGTGATTAACGAATGGAATAGACTCTGTAACCATGAAGTAGTGAGCGTTGAAACTATAAGTTGTTTTAAGAGAAGGTTAGACAACTTTTATGGATGGGGATGACGGTCGGTAAGGTACTAGTGTATGTCTTATGGTCTCTTGTAGTCTCCTCTATTCTTATGTAGGTTGAAGAGGGTTACAGTGGGACATTTAAATGGGTGCAGCGCGACATTGATGGACAGGGTGATTGCATGGAAGCTGTTGTCAACATAAGTGTCGTGCACCTCTGTGCTCCACGGTGAGGAAATCGGGCCCGGAGGCGTCTGCTTACACAAGAAAAAAAAAAAAAAAAAAAACGTCACGGAGGATATCACGTGTGCAGCCGGGACTGGTGGCGGTCACCAGCAGCCAGAGCCGTCGAATTCAGGAAGTGTGATAGAATCCGATAGTTTCCTTCCAGATTAAAAGACGTGGATGAATGAAATATGTGTGGTTTAAAAGTTTTAATGGATGTATTGGTATTTGACAATACTTGATTTTTTCACTTGAGGTTCAAACGGCGCGGATGAATAAGATATGAATGGTTTAAAAGTGTAAGTGTGTGTGTGTGTGTGATTGACCATGGTCTTGGATCACGTGTTGGACTCGTGATCGACGGCTGTTTCCCTCCCGGAAGAGAGTTCAGAGCTCATGACCGATCTTTGGGTGATGGTGTGACCTTACACGCACACACACACGAGAGTTGTAGTAACGACTCGCAGCGCAGCGATACTGAAATTATTTCAGCCCTAGGCGGGATTCGAACCCGGACAGCCGTAGTGACGGCTGGGAACTCTACCAACTGCGCCACCGAGTCGTGTGTGAATGTGTGTGTGTGTTTTCTTTTTATATACAAGTTCAAAAGACGTGGATGAAGAATATATATTTTTCTTCCTTGAAGTTCGAAAGTGAACAATGGGGCGTCACGAAATTTGTGGAAACTTTGGCCAACTTTTTCGACAAGGATAGAAAGTTTTCCTTTTGGATCCTTTTTGTGATGAAGCATCTGTTGTCATAGGGATTTGTTCTTTACTTCATTTCTCTCCTTACTGTTTTTTCTCACTTTTCTTTATTCCTTTTTGTCTTGGTAAGTATCCATGCTCGCAAAAGATGGTGCTCAGGTGATACTAACATTTATACAAATGCTTAAACACTTTGTAGCACAAATAGTAAGAAATAATTCAAATGAGGCTATTAGTAATGAAAGGGGGAACATCAATTTCAAAATCCAGATAAGGTGTGCATGAGCAACTCCAAACCAACTGCAAGGAAGGTGTTATGTGCACCACAAAATTTGAATGTTGACTTTATCATTATCAGTGAGTATTTAATGCGGAGATTGTTTCATGAAAGACGATCATAGTCTTTTCGTGTGTCCAATCAGAAAATAACTAACACTTAACTTGTATTTAATTGCATACGAGTTATTATCTACTATTGGCCAATCTGTTAGGTGAGTTGATTTATTAGTGTATTGGGGGAAGTGCGTCTTGTACTTGCAGAGAAATCTTTCTGTCCTGGTACATTATGAGCTGCTGTCTCTGTAAGACCTTAACAGAATATGATGAAACTGACACACTGGCTGTTCAGAACTCAGACGTTTGCAATGCTAAAATCGCTCTCCCTTTGTTGATCCAATACTGACTCGTACGGCGCTCTGTCTTTGCCAGATGGAATGAAAAGTGACATCCGATCCAGAATCGAGATCGGCCAGCGCCCTCGATGCCACGGGCGTGCGGCACTCCGAATAAAAGTGAAAGTGGCCTTCGGCATGCATGCAAGTAGTTTTAAGCGGTTAAATGCCTTCCCTTCTGGAATGAAATAACACCAGGAAGAAATGTGCCTACAGCTCATGATGGAGGAAGTGCAAACCTACTGAATGCATTCTTGAAGACAAATGTGCACAAACAATCGAGCCAAGGCACATCGAGGGAGCCCTTTGTGCACATCAGAAGTGCCGGCAAGGCTGAAAAATTGGCGACAGAAATGATGAGCGTGCCTGCCATGTAACATCATCATCTGGGCCGGAGAATTATCTTGTTTTGGAAACGCGATCGTGTTGTTTCTGCCTCCGGTTTTTCCGTGGGCGGGACAAGAGCGTCTCTTGTCTTGCGCGACCCTCCACCCCCGCGTCCAAGGAAGCCCCCGTTCCGCGTCCGCATATCAATCCTCTTACTTGTTTTCTTTGTACTCACCAGTCTAATTTTACCCTTTGCGAGTGTCTTGCAACATGGTGATCCTAATGTTTTGTATGAGAGAGAGAGAGAGAGAGAGAGAGAGAGAGAGAGAGAGAGAGAGAGAGAGAGAGAGAGAGAGAGCGTCTCTCTTTGCCTCCCCTCCCTACATCATTCGCACCCTCCCTGACCCTCCCCTCCACTCTTCTTCTATCTCTCTTTCTCTTTCTTTATTCTCCCATTCTTCCCTCAAGCCCTCCCTTCCCGGGCAGTGTATAGATGGATAGGTTTAGATAATTCCCACTAAAAGATAAACCCGTTAGTGATTTGCTGCATCCTTGAAATGTATTTTGGGAGCCGCAAAGCTGTTTAGATTTACCTGGAGTGGAGGAAACCAACGCGCGAATGCGCGCGCACACACACACACACACACACACACACACACACACACACACACACACACACACACACACACACACACACACACACACACACACACACACACACACACGAGCACACCCTCACCACCCTCAGCTTGCCAAGATTGTCCGACAAACACAGTGAGGCAATGAATAAGTTTGGACAGGACCTAATGCTACACCCACGTCACCGTCACTTCCTCCCACCTAGCACCACAACCACCCACCATGCAACTCGGCATTCTAACAAAATCAAGCCCATCAGAGCGCCGAGGACTGACCGATACAAGAACAGTGCCATTCCATCCATTGTCCGCACAATAAACTCATTATAAATTTTAGACTAAGCATATCACTCTTATAATTACTATATTACTCATAAAAGTACCCAATTGTATTATTGTCAGTGTATCACTGCTATCTCAATAAACCTATTATTATTATTATTACACACACACACGACTCGGTGGCTCGGTTGGTAGAGTCCCGGACTGTCATTACGGCGGTCCGGGTTCGAATCCTGCCCAGGGCTGAAATACTTTCAGTATCGCTGCGCTTCGAGTCGTTACTCCAACTCTCGTGGGCGGGGAGTTGGGTGTGTGTATGCGTGTATGGTCACAGCATTACCCATAGATCGGTCATACGAGCTCTGAGCTCTCTTCCGGGAGGGAAATAGCTGTCGATCACGAGTCCAACACGTGATCCAAAGACCATGGTGAATCACAGAGAGAGAGAGAGAGAGAGCTCGGGAGGGTAATAGCTATCGATCAAGACGTCCAACAAATGCGCCAAGACTTCAGTGAATGACAAGCCATAACGCTGGTTTCCCTCAACTGAAAATATGTCTTGGGGGCGACAGTGAAAATAGAATTTGTAATTTGAATGTGGCACTCAGAAAATTAACCGATTTTTTTTTTAATCCCTCTTGATGAGGTGCTCCCTCAGCTAAAGAAAATTGCCCAGCGACAGCCGGAATAAAACTTGGGAGGTCGACTGTGACAGTCATAGGGTTAGTTAATCGAGAAGAGGCCAGGAATAATTAGATCATCGTGAAATATTTGAGGGTGTGTATAATAAACGGGGACACTCAGGAGAAGAATTTAACCCACGTGTGTGTTTGTGTGTGTGTGTGTGGGTGGGTGGGTGGGGGGTTTAGGTCCCTCAGCTGAACAAAGTTGCCTGGGGGCATCCAGAAGAAACTATAGGAGCGATCGTTGCCGTACACAGGTTGAGATGAACTTAACCTCAGAGGCCGGGGTGTTTCTGTCACAGGATAAAATCCCCAGGTAGCAGTCGGTTAAGAAAATAAGTGGACTACAAGACCGATGGCCCTGGTTTGCAGGTCACAGGGAACACCTAGAGGGGAGTGACGGTGATGCCACGAGAGTTAATTGGACTGAGGAGGGGCACGGAACAGCTGCGGCGCCGCTCGCCCGAAGGAGAAAAATGACGACGAAGAGACCCGGGTGATGGAGTTGTCGAGGAAGTAAACAACTTCAGACCAGAGCAGGCGGGGAATGAAGGCGACCACGCGCGCGCGCACGCACGCACACGTGTATTACTCGTATACTGTGTGTGTGTGTGTGTGTGTGTGTGTGTGTGTGTGTGTGTGTGTGTGTGTGTGTGTGTGTGTGTGTGTGTGTGTGAGTGAGCATCATCACCACAAGTACCACTTCCACCACACACTAACACCACTATCACTACCACAGTCAGTACCACTCTCATCATCATCACTACTACCACTTACCATTATCACTGTCACTGCCACCTACCACTGTCGTCACCTTACCTCGACCATCTACCATGTCTACCCACCACCACCACCAGGACCCCCATCATCACCGTATATCGACCACCTACCATGTCAACCCATTACTATCCCCCTACCACCACCACAACCACCCCTACCAGGACCACCACCATCATCGTCACGACTCGTGGAATGACGAGTAGCCTTGTCATGGTTTTCTGTCCCGTGTTAACAAGAGGGTCTCCCCCCCCCACCCAGTTCCATGCTTCTTTGTCACCCCTATCTTCTCTTCCCACTGGTGCTGGACTGGTGAGGGGGTCAGGCACGATGCATCGGAGGGGTGGGGGCGCTCTATGGTCTTTTTGTGGGTGTTTTTATCGCCGTTGGTGCTGCTGGTCATGATGGGGGTGGGGAGGGGGGCTGACGTTGGGGGCGGTGCGACCGAGCCTGCCCGAGTGGCTGCGTGGTCAGGCTGGCTGTTGTAGGTCGATAGTCGATACGGGCAACAAAGGCTGCTCGTCCGAGCTTTTAGCTTAATCGTTATGGTTTACTTCTTTGTGGTACTAATGTTTCCATTCGCTCCGGTCGGCAACTTAGAGTCAGAGAGGGATGGGGCCGCTTTGCAAGAATTTTAGCATTAGAGTTGTTATTACGGACTGCGGTGTATCGACGTTTCTATCCCTGTTGACAGTGGCGCGTTATTCTATATTTCATGTGTTGGTTCAGTACGTAGAAGGTCGATCATGAACAAGTAAAAACAACATTAGTAAATTAAACTTTTTATCCCACCGCCGGAAAAGAAGACACTTATGTCGAAAGTTCTGTATATTTCGATCACTAACTGTGAAGAGGATCACAGATAGTGATCGAAATATACAGAACTTTCGACATAAGTCTCTTCCTTTCCGACGGTGGGATAAAAGGTTTAAGTAAAAACAAAATCTGATCTTTGTTTCCTATTGGAAGGGTTTTGTGCTGTGTATTGAGTCCCTGTACAAGTGAGGGGTTGCATCGTCCATGAATGAAATAAACTGTCTGCAGCCAGTGAAAGCGAAAGAGCAAGCGTATGTTAAGCCAAACACGTTAGTGTAAGCCACCCATATTCGCGCGCGCACAAACATTTAGGAACTAAAAAATTTAGCAGTTTTCATCACCCGTGCCAATAACACATGCTTGCACTCACGCACACTTAGTACAGGCCTGGAAAAGTGTACATATTTATTCACTTAGGCACGCGCAGCACACAAAACACACACACACACACACACACACACACACACACACACACACACACGTGTGTGTGTATGTGGCTTTATTAATCGCTTTAACATTTTCTCAGTTGCAGTTTGGGTTGGGATATAAAAAAATTATTTGCATGTGTTTTATTATTTTATGTAGTCATTTATTTATTTTTCTCCCCCAGGTAAGACCACGGCAGAAGTTTTGATGTCCATTTTGAGCCGAGGTGTTGACGGAGCGTCCTGGACGTTGGTTGCGGTAAGATCTCGTTTTTTTGCTGTTTCTCTTCAAAGGGCCCGTCCACAGGCTTCTGCAGCCCGTGGCAGCCATTTCAAAATGAAAAATGTTACACAGATGCGTTAACAAGAAATGCTCCAAACGCCTTCAAGGGGTACTACAGAGCTGAATGTAATTGCCTGGTGACAGCCAAAGTAAAATTGAAATTGTCATCTTGTACCAGGTAAATCCTGGTACAGTGGTGTTGAAGGGCTCGAGTGACGCTAACAGGAAGACCCGAGTCGTGGCGTCGTTGAGACCCGGCCAGCGCGAAGTGGGGCTTTTCGCGGTTCGCGGACGGGCGGACGGGCGGGTCGATATCCTCGCCTACCCTAAAGTAATTCCATTGCGTGCACTGCAAACATGACTGTCGGTGCGGTAAAAAATGCTTCCTGTCTCCCAGTTTTTCAAAAAGCTGCACTCTCATCACATTCGTAATTATAGTAAACAAGTTGGAGGGGAACCCAGTAACTAAAAAAAAAATAAATGTATGGATTGTAGATGAACTGGCCTCTTGAATCCCGTGTCCACGGTGGCGACTTGTTAACGTCCTCCCCAGGTTTTATGCTGGCTGGTGCTTACTGATTTTATTCAGGTGAGTGGGCAGATGCGGAACAATGGTGAACGGAATGGGGTCCAGTTTGATCGAGATCCCATTACGTCCCGGCCTGCCCCCGTTATATGTATGTATGTATGTATATATATATATATATATATATATATATATATATATCAAATCAGCCATCCTGAGTCCACTGCTGAACAAAGGCCTCCTTCATAGCATTCCATGATTCACACGACCGCGCCATCCTCTGCCACGTCACTCCTGCAAACTTCTCAATCTCGTCTCTCCACCTTCTGTCTGGTCTCCCTCTTATATATATATAGGTAGGTAGATAGGTAAATTGACCTAGTCATTATCTTGCAGGAAGCGTCGTTGTCCTGAATGGAAATGCATGCAGGCTGAGTTGATCCTTTATCGTTGGGCAGGGCTCTTCGAGGTCGAACTTTATCTTCAGGTGTTAACCCGAAGAAAATCCTTGAATGGGACAATGGGTGGGTCAACCGAGATGCTCCTGAAAGACCTAGCAACCAAGTATGGATACGGAGCTTACTAGTGTAGGCCTCATGATCTCTTGCAGTCTCCTTCATTCTTATGTTCTTATATTTTATGGATGGGGATGACAGGTGGTGATGGATACGGAGCTGCCTAGTGTAGGCCTTATGGTCTCTTGCAGTCTCCTTCATTCTTATGTTCTTATGTTAGGTAGGCTGAGCAAAATCTTGATGGGACCGTTGGGCATTGACGGATTGAATGAGACCCCCATGCAACCGCTCAGCGCCTCCATACTGAATGAAATCAACTGGCGCATTGGTGGGCCTTGGCAGCTGAACGCGGATGTTGAGCTCTCAAACATCGGATCTTGCTCGTTCTGATGAAAAGGTTACATCATGGGTTGGCATGATTGCGGGTGGGGGAGGATTGGCTGGGCTCCAGGAGGGGACGTACATAACGCCGAGCTTTAACATGATTCAGAACTGAAGGATCTAGTGATCAAGATTTGGGATCTTTTGATGACTATGGTATGTTTTTTTTAATCTAGAATGTGACCTTGTGATAGTATCGCGTCGAACAGGTTGAGTCGTAGAGGTAGAAAAAGAAAGATATAAGGTTAGAATCTAAATGTGATTGCGTTCTTTTCTGAGTGATGTCTGCATCCATAAAGCCCACGTCACACATACGCGACTCAAAGTGTGTTCGTTGGAGTAGAAACGACTTAGGTTACAACTTTTTATTTATCGAATTTCTAAATGTCACCTTTGCGTCGCATATAGAGAAGTTCAGTGACGAACTTTTTCGAATATTAGACACAATTTTGAATTGTAGACTTAGGAAAGTCTAGAATACGGGAAACGAAGTCGTCTCCCAGCTTTTCAAATTTACAACATTTGACGAGAATCTTGAATGTGAGACGGAATCCTGCACGACTGAAGTCCACATCACTGAAGTAGTCACAAAAATAGTAACCACATAGAACTTAGGCAGCTAATATCCTAGATGGGGTGTGTAACGCGTAATAGCATGCTGGTGGTAGTGCTGGTGTTGGGTTAGGTGGTGCCCTTTGTAAGGACGTATACGAGCAAGAGTGCATGCAGACACATAACACGTATCCTGTAGATTGTACCTTAATTAAGTCGAAGCGACTTTGAACGAGAGGTAGGGAGGGGTCCGCATGAAAGGTGAATGACTGGGTGTTGCGTCATCATCAGCCATGGCGTCGGACCATCCTTACATAACATAAGAACATAAGAATGAAGGAGACTGCAAGAGACCATAAGGCCTACAATAGGCAGCTCCGTATCCACCACCTGTCATCCCCATTCATAAA
The DNA here is from genome assembly GCF_046742065.1 of Oratosquilla oratoria. NCBI lineage: Eukaryota > Metazoa > Arthropoda > Malacostraca > Stomatopoda > Squillidae > Oratosquilla > Oratosquilla oratoria. The sequence goes on from NC_134787.1 coordinate 1,315,143, forward strand.
GTTGTCTAATCGTTTCTTAAAACAACTGATAGTTTCAGTGCTGACTACATGGTTACTTAGTTTATTCCATTCGTCGACCACCCTATTAGTAAACCAATTTTTGCCTATTTCCTTCTTAAATCTAAATTTGTGTATTACTGCGAGTCCTGCCCTGTTGTTTTAATATGATGACCTTGTTTGCATAACCCTTGTTAAAGTCTTTGATCCACTTGAACACCTATTAGATCACCTCTCCGGCTTTCGTAGCCCGTGTACTCAGGAGTCTTAGTATTGATGTCATCCTGGACAATGTGGGCGGATTCGGGGGGATATTTGCCTGCAGGGAAGCCCCTGGCTGATTAAAGTTATTATCGTTATGTCTAATTACATGTAATACTATATCGGTTCTTTTCAGTCATGCCATAGCTAGCGATTATTGACGGCTTGAATATTTTCAATGTTTACAGTATATGTATCCCACCAGGTAAACATTTTACGTGATATTTTCTTTATTAACTTTGTCGGACGTGCGTGCGCGCGCGTGTGGATGTGTTTGTTTTATGTAGGTATATTGTGGCATATATGAACATATATATATATATATAAGTTTGTGTATGTATATATATATATATATATATATATATATATATATATATATATATATATATATATATATATATATATGTATAATGTGTGTTCTTTGGATCACCGTGGAGGCTCGAGCTGCTTCGCGGGCTCCGTGGGCGAATGAAAAGACCTTCTCCATTCACTGTTAATGCTTGACCTCGTTTCTTGGTCGTCCTGCGACGGGCGTTCTTCTTCTTCTTATTGAGGGGTGGCAGTTCTACGTCGTAATTCCGGGTGCCCTTTCAGCCTACACGCTGCCGTTCGTTTGTTCAAGGAGGTTGTGTTCTCAGGTGTAGGTTTAAGCCCTGGAGTACATTATTTTCACGTCGTTTCTGTACCTTCCCAACGTGCTGCATCAGTTCTCAGTTGGTTTTCTGTTCTTGTTGATAGTGAGAGGTCATCATGAAGTCGAATGGAATCTGCTGGTGGCAACCAGAGGGGAGTGTCGGCAGACTGAAATCACCCGCCCGTGCATAGAAATATAATACAAGTTTGATAATTATAAATTTTAGTATAAAGACACGAGAAAACTAATTCTAATCTTGTCACTCGAAAAGGGGCACCACAGGTCTGCAACATTGGTATGTAGCAGACACAAGCCAAAGATAAAGGGTAGTAGTTGGTGCGGAAGGGATTGGGTAAGAGAAATAGGGAGAGAGAGAGAGGGGGGGGAGAGAGAGACGTGGGGTGGGGAAAGTTATGCAACCCCCTTGCCTCATCTTCACCCCTCCCCCTCCTGCCTTCTTAACCCCATTTCTTCTCTCTCCCCTCCTCCAGTCCATGCCCCCCGTACCCTGACTCAGCTCGATTATACTCCTTTCCTTCTACTCCCACCCTACTCATTCTCTCTCCCTCTCTGTGCGTGTGTGTGTGTGTGCATGTGTGTTTGTGTGTGTGTGATTCACCATGCTCTTTGGATCACGTGTTGGACTCGTGATCGATAGCTATTTCCCTCCCGGAAGAGAGCTCAGAGCTCGTATGACCGATCTATGGATAATGCTGTGACCTTACACGCACCCCCCAACTCCCCCCATATATATATATATATATATATATATATATATATATATATATATATATATATATATATATATATATATATATATATATATATATATGGGGGCCTATCCGAGAGTTGACACCTTGACGTGGTGGATAGGCTTGAGAATCTTAATGATTACAAAAGCTATGTCGATAGAGAGGAATCTCTGCAGGGCCACCCATATCGATCAGGTTTCGTAAGAAAGATCAGTCAAAGAGCAGCTCACACGGACAGTCGCAGGACCCACTGCGAACTGACACGTCTCTGATGGCGAACAGGGTGATTCCTCATAAATATATGGGGTACCATCATAACAACGGCGTGGACCATTGGGCACCCTGTAGATTAGGGCCTCACCGAATATAATGAATAAGGTGACACCAGAGAAATATCTCACCAGAAACCACTTGCCACGGAGGTGAAATTACTGCCGGAACCCCTTCATAGCAAACATGAATAGTACAACCAAAACAAAACCAGGCGTTCATGTTGGATCATCGTTTCCTAAAGGTCCAACGGCATTGCCTCGTGTGCTTACGGGCAGTGTGCCACCGAATGTGAGTAAGCACTGTCCAAGCAGATCCAAGCCTTCGACATTAAACAACACGAAGAAAATGAAGATCTATACACGGGGAGTGGCCAAAAAGAAAAAGGCATAGAAACCACTCCCACCCATTCCATTCCCACATGTTCCACTCCCCTCCACCCTCCTCCCTCCCTCTTATCTTGGCACCTCCTGGATGACGGGTCATCCCTGCATCCTGTCCACTCCCCTGGGTCAGAAGCAGAGTCGCAAGACACAGCACATCCACAGCAAGGCCGCTTCTTAAATTCGGCGACCCCCCCGCCTCTCCGTCCCCTCATGCAGAAAAGGAGAAGACGGGGAGAAATCCCTTCGGGCTGCGTTAATTTTTTTCTCATACATACTTCCTCACCCCCCATCCCCCACCCACTCCCCCTCATGCATGACAGCATCATCCATACACAACCCTTCTCCATTCACCCCTATCCTCTGTCCTCTCCCGTCCTTCCTCAACAGACATTCCTCTCTTTTGTAATGCCCCTTTCACCCCATCCATCCATCTCATCCTAGGACGCCCCCTCATATTCACTCCTTCCACCTCTGCTTTCCACACCTCTTTTAATTTACTCCTAGAGATTTTCTTTTCGTTCTGGGGATTTTCTTCTAGGGGGTGATTTCTTTTTTCTATGGGAGGTTATTTTTCTTCGGGGGATTATTTCCTGTCGCCATAGGGAAGTCTCTTTCTCCTTGTTCATCCTGCCGGAACTGTCGCACTTCTATTCTGTCTGGGAGACCAGACAGAAGGTGGAGAGACGAGATTGAGAAGTTTGCAGGCGTGACGTGGCAGAGGATGGCGCGGTCGTGTGAATCATGGAATGCTATGAAGGAGGCCTTTGTTCAGCAGTGGACTCGGGATGGCTGATTTGATTGATTGATTGATTGATTTTATTCATCAGCACGTGCCCCCGGTTATGGTCCTCAGCATCTTTCCTCGGGTATTTCTTGTGGTAGCAGAGTACAGAGAATTATGAGATTTTATAAAACATGATGCCGATACAAAATCGGGAAAAGGTATAAGGTAGAACTGTGTGACGCGTTCAGCTTTCTCTGGAAAGATTACAATTGACGTCATGTTAGAAGAACCAAAAGGTCGCGAGCCTGCACTCCACTCGTCAACCCCCCCACCCCCCGTTCTCTCTCTCTCTCAATCTCTCTATCTCTCTCTCTCTCTCTCTCTCTCTCTCTCTTCTCTTTCTCTATCTCTCACACACACTCTCTCTCTCTTTCTCTTTCTCTCTCAATCTCTCTCTCTCACACACACAAACACAGACACGCACTCACACTCTCTCTTTCAGTCTCTCTCTCTCTCTCTCTCTCTCTCTCTCTCTCTCTCTCTCTCTCTCTCTCTCTCTCTCTCTCTCTCTCTCTCTCTCTCTCTCACTCTCTCACACACACACACACACACACACACACACACACACACACACACACACACACACATATATATACAGTATATATATATACCCCGTAGCAGCCCGGCCACCCTCCATCAGACCTCCGTTCTCCCCAAGGTCGTCACTTTGCATACGGGCGTGATAAGCTGCAGTATGATTGTTATTATTATTGGTGTTGTTGTTGTTATTATTATTGTTATTTTATTATTATTATTATTATTGATGATGATGATGTTATACTATACTTATTAATACCATTAGTGTTGTTATTGTTGTTACTACCGGGACCTACTGGAGCCCCTCGCATCTCTCACGCCCTTCTCGTTCTTTCCCCGTTTCCTCCCATGCCTCCTCGCGCCCACCTCTGGGCGGCGGCGGCATCCTTATCGGCTCCAATATCTATCGTTATCAGTCTGGGACACGAGACCTTGCATTGTCTTCGCCCCCGCGAGTGAATGGGGCGCCCTTATGTAAATGATAGCTGATCCGTGTTGTTGTTTATCACTCTCTCTCACTCTAACATACTCCCTCCTTCCCCCACTTCCCCTCACTTCCCTCCTTCCCCTCACTTCCCTCCTTCTCCTCACTTCCCATCTCCCGTCTTCTTCCCTTTCCCTCTCATTTCCCTCTCCTCTTCTCTTCCTCTCCCGCATTCCCATACTTCCTCTTTCATAGCCCCCTTCTCTTCTTCTTACTCCTCCCCTTCTTCCCCCCCTTTTCCACCCCCACCCTCCTCTTACCCTCTGCCTCCTCCTCCTCCTTCCACTTCCTCCCCCCTCCCTCTTCCTCCTCTCCACCCCTTCTTTCTCTCTCTCATACTCCTCTTACTCGTACTCCTCTTTAATGCCTTCTCTTTTAATCGCTCTTCTTTCTTCTCGTCCTGTCCTTCCTCCTTATCCCTCTCCCTTCCCCTTTCCCCTCCCTTTTCTTTCACTTATTTTGCTTTTCCTTTTCCTCCTCCTCCTGTAACTCCTCTTCCCTATTTCCCTCCGCCACCTTCCCTTCCTTCTCCTTCATATTCTTCACCTCCTCCTCCTCCTCCTCCGTCATACCCATTTGTCTCGCCCGTCAAATAAGGCTCGGGTGTAAACTAACGATCACCTGAGGTGTTCTGTGGGTCTGTCTGTCACGGGTGATGGGGACTGGCGCCGCACACCTCGGTCGGAATGGGTGTGGCCGGAAGGCCCGGGGGAGGGGGGGCGGGATTCGGCCATTCCATTGCGGGTGGCACGTTTCCTCGCAGGGTCATTTATCCTCACCTCCGGGGCCCATTCATCAGTAACAAAGAGGCTATGATGGCCTGCCTCGTTTGATCCCTTTTCCTTATTGGGTGGCACTCTAACTCGTGCCCCCCCCCCCAATGTATTCATTCCACGTCCGTGTTCATGCCGGGGACGAGCGGTTTTGTTCAGTTGAGCGAGTGGGTCTCCATCTTTGTCGACTCCTGCAGCAGAACCCTTTTCTCTCCACCTGGTGGCAGGGTGGCATTCCACCTGGTGGCAGGGTGGCATTCCACCTTCCTCGCGACTTAACGAGTTTAACTCAAAAGGAGAAATAGTTAGCTTAACTGCTAATTTTGTTTCGTGGTATCTATAAAAACAGCTCGATATCCTGTAAACTCTGTGGAGAGTTGCAACTCGTGGAAAGATTAATACTTCAACACACCAAGTTAGAAGATATTGGTCCCAACCCCCTTCCCCGAAGCTTGACAATCCCGCCTCTCCTAAGTTGGGGTTATCCTCACCCCCACCTTCCTCCGCTTGGTGAGCACTGAACAGAGTTGTGAACCCCAGACGGGAACGGACACCTTCGGTTCGAGTTGAGGCCTCATCTTTGCTGCGTAGATCCACCTCCGTCTTCTGCCGTGACAGACTATAAATTGTGTTATAATGTAGAAGGGAGGGCCATTATGAAGGTGTATGTGTGCGCATGTGATTCACCATGGTCTTGGATCACGTGTTGGACTCGTCATCGACAACTATTTCCCCCCGGAAGAGAGCTCAGAGCTCATATATGACCGATCTATAAATAATGCTGTGACCTTACACGAACACACACACCCAACCCCCACGAGAGTTGGAGTAACAACCCGCAGCGCAGCGATACGAAATTATTTCAGCCTTGGGCGGGATTCGAACCCGGATCGCCGTAGTGGCAGCTGGGCACTCTTAACCACTGCGCCACGAGGTGTGCGCTTGTGTGTGTGTGTACGGGCATGTGCGGGTCAGTCACAATGGACTTGGGCAAACTCATAGTCGATGGCCGTGATACTGCTCGATTAAAATTCAGAGTTCATGTATAGGGCGAGCTATAGGTAATGCTAGGACCTTACACAGATATACACACACCCCATCTTCTTGCCCACTGGGGACAGTAATGCTCTATAGTGTAATTGAAACTTTCGGATTCTGGGGGCTCAATCTCGTATTCGCGTTGTCACGAGCACTCGATGCTAACAACTACGAGTATACCAACAAGTGGTGTGAATGTGTGTGTATATGTGCTTGTG